>NC_089581.1:159081962-159201962 GCF_019320115.1 Miscanthus floridulus
CTAGATACTAAATCAATTTTTCATCCAAAGGACTACAAAGAATGCTATATAAGTTTGTTAGTCCACAAGGTGCAAAATAGAAACTGAGCTCCCCCAAAATAAGTGCTTTAAGTAATTTGAATGACTTTCAATTAGCACTTTATCTTATTAAGAATTTGGGAGTCAATTTTCTATTTTGAACCACAACTAAATAATTTGCCATATTCAAGATTTGAGTTCAAGAGATGCTCACAATTCACTTAGATTTGGTAAACCACAAGCTTCTAAGTGACTTAAGGATATGTGAAAATATATAGATCAAAGACTCAGTTGTAATCCAATTAGTGTTCTGCTTCCTGCAATACCGGACAAGCCCGGAATACACAGAACAGAAACACTTTCTTTCTGTCCCTGGCCATATCGGACACGCCCGATAGTAATACCGGACACTTCCGATAGGTGTAGGACAGAAATAAATAATTTGCTGCTTATGATTCTTCATTTAGCTTTATTATTCATTGTATACCTGCATCTCAACAAATGAATTGCTCTACTAGAGAGCTATTAAAAACACCATATGGCAAACATGATAATTATCAAGTAAAAACTAATTTAGCCACTTTTAATTTTTCACAAATATGCCTATTTGTGAGTCATTGAGCACAAAACAAACAAAGTGACTATACTATAAGGTTTAGGTACTTGTTACCAATGGTGAGGATGAAATATATGATATATTTATTGAATTATCTTTGGGTCAACCATATAAGAGATTATTATAAGAATTGATTGATAGATTGAGTGAATATTATCAAATTGCTTGCTCAACCACCCCAAAGCCTTCATCTCATCACCAAGTACCTACATCATTAACCTAAGCACACTTTGGTACCCAACTCTTATTGGGTCCTTTTGAGTTAGTCAACATGTGCTTAGGCACCCAAATGGTTTTAGCACTAGTTTATGGTGAACACATCACCTTGCTAGTGCTAACTCTATTTGTGGTCTTCCTAAGCATATCATTATAAATAAATGTGTTTGGCTTAGGAGCGTTACCATTTGGGCATTCATAGCTTAGATGTCCCTTTCTTCTATAAGTATAGCATATGCAGCCTTTGTTTGCTCTATGCTTGTTTTGCTTGTATGAATATCTATCAACCTTGTGGCCCATCTCATTGCATCCATAGCATCTTCTTGTTGCAACTTGGGCTTCCTTTCTTGCCTCTTTGTACATTAGGCATTTCTTGGTAGGATGCCCCAATTTCTTACTCATGAGACGAGCGCTTTGTCCATCACTTTTCTTTTAGTTGGCCAACTTGTTTGAGGCCTTTTGTTCGGCCACTTCACACTTGTTAGCCCAACTCTTATGTGGACACATAGCCCACTCATGTCCATATAATCCACAACTATAGCATAACCTTTTTCCATGTTTCTTGCTCTTGGTTGTGTTGGCCTTGCTTGAGATGTGATTCTTTTGTTGGGTTTTGGAGGAAGCAAGGTTTGAACCCTTTTCAAGCTTCTTCACCATGTTATCACGGTTATCTTGAGAAGGTTATGCTTTCTCCTTACCCTTCAATCGAATCACATCTTTCTTTAATCTTTCCACCTCTTCTTTGAGCTCTATGTTTTCTATGAGATTTAGCTCAATCAAAGATTGGCTTGCTTGAGGAGCACATTCATTAGTACAAGAAATATTTAATTGAGATAGTGTACTAGTGAGTGAATGTGTCAGAGGTTGAGAAAATTTTACTAATGTGATCACAACCTCATGAGCTACCTCAAGCATGATGCTTGATTCTACTACTTCATCATGAGAGCACTTTAGATGAACATAGTTTGCTTGTAGCATATTATACTTGCTTGATAGTTCATCTAGCCTTGCCTTGAGCTCCAAGTTTTCCTTCTCTAGTTGTGAAACACTAGAAGAGGAGTTAGTAACTAAAGAATGCTCAATTTACAATTTCTCATACCTTTCACTTAGAGCCTTTAGTTCTTCCATCTTAGAGATGAGAAATAATTCTTGCTTTTGAAGTGATTGCTCTTGCTTCTCAATCTCTTCTCTAAGCTCATCATTCTTTTCAACTATCTTCATGATGATGAGCTTGTCTTTGCAGTTGAGATGATCAAGGTTGTAGTTGTCTTCAACTTCAACATCACTCTCATCTTGATCATTGTAACACCCCAGGTGTTTGCCACCAGTTAAGCAATGGGTTTGAGCTAAAACATGGTATATTAAGTGGTGATGAAGATGTCAAGGTCAAACCTATAGAAACGAGCCCCAACCAAAACTTGGATATTGCACCTTTGCTCGCCTATAGACCCCTTTTCAAGATATATGCTTGGGTGGTGTGATTGGGATATCTTCATGTGTCTCACATCAATACCCATCTATATTGGACACTCGAAAAGTTTCATAAAGTTTGGAATCAAAAAGTCACATGAAATAATAAGTTATATCCTTGTTGGAATGATTTTTACTAAGTGCTTGAATTGCACTATTAAGTGAATGAGAACATGAGATGTCAACCAAACCTTGCAACCTTGCCAAAATGACTCTAGATGAACTCTACAACAAAAGTCATGAAAGGTTCATGTTGGGCAAATGCCAAGAAAATGCTCCAATAGATCAAAAAGGATAATTTAAGCTTCATCGTGATCCTACTTTGGTCAAAGTAGAACAGTAGGTTCTATACCAGTTTTGAGGTTGGACCTTAAATGAAAGTTGTAGTCCATATCATGTAGAACAAACTTTGTTTTTGGACTAAGAGCTAGATCAGCTTGGAAGTAAGTCAAATCAAGGTCACAAGATCGAATTTGCTGTTGTTTTCAGCACTTAGAAATATTCTAAGTCTGGAGTTTCGCTAAGCAACGACGTTGGCATTCTGTGTTCTCCAAAATTTGTTAAGCAACTTGAGTTGGTCCAAAAATAAAAGTTGAAGGTTATATTATGGAGAAGAGCATGCAAAAAGTTGCACTGAGTTTGACTGAGTTTTGACTTCCGAAAGTGAATTTCCGTGACCGTTATCAAGGCGCTGACACTGACAATTTGTGGCTTAATTACCCGCTGTTGAAGAGCTCTAATGACCTTGGTCTCTAAATGAAAAATGTAGAGCAGCTCGTGGGCTTCAAACTTTGTTTTGGGCCTGAGGTCTAAATCGGCCCAGATCTAGCCCACTCCGGTGCCCACCTCGCCCACTCCGGCGCCTGCCACCTGTTCGACGGAACACCAACGTGGTCGCCATGCAGCAGTTTGTGCCCCACCTTTGCTTGCCCTGCTGCCACGCGCCCCTGTGCCTTGCTCGACGTAGTGGAGCACCAGAGCACTCGCCGAGCTTCTCTCCCACTCGCCCTCACTCCCTCTGGCACTCTCTCGCGCTGCCTCTCCCTCTCACTCGGAGCTACTGCCATGGCCGCCGTGGAAGCTCTGTGGCCACCGCTCGTTCCTTCACTACAGCTCAGCGCAAAGCCTGCCGCCACCACCGAACCTTCCTTGACCCTTCCTGAACCTTACCACACCCTTTCCCAGTCTTGTCTGCCGCCAGCTGGCTCAGCCGACGGAGCAGCCATGAGCAGCGCCACCTCAGCGCGTGGCTGGGCCGCCTTGGATCGTCTCCAGCCGGGATGCGTAGCTCGATGGGTGCGCACGACTCCCCTGGCCATTCCACGCCACTCCACCGCCACCGACGAGCAGCCTCCGACCGCAACAGCAAGTCCCGACGACCTCTGTGTTCAAGACCCCGTCAAGGACCTCGCGCAGCAATTCGACAAAAGGAGAGGGCCTTTCTGCAGAACCTGTGACTCATGTGAATAGTGTCGTAAGGACTGGTTTGTAATTATTTTGCAGGAACTTTGGAAATTTATAGTAAATCGTAGAAAATTTGTAAAATAGTAAATGAGGACTTTTTAGAATCCTTGTGAAATTATCTATGCAGTGGATCTATAAAATGGCATGTTTTAGTTTAAATATTTTGCGGTAAAAATAGATTTATGCAGTAAGGTTGTAATGCTAGTAGAATTTATTATTTTTCATAACTGTAGATCTAGGGCTCCAAAAGAAATGAAATTTTTGTGGCATGCTACTCATGTGATAGTTGATGTGTGGTAAAAATTTCATGAGTATTGGGTGAAGTATGAGTGAGTTATTGGTTTATCTCGCTCTCACATGATTTCTTGCTTTAGCAACTTGTTCTTTTCATAGAGGTTGTTATACATATTCAAATGGAGTAAAATTTGTACAGTAGACTATTGAGAGGATATGTGAGCCACTGTAATTTTTGTAGAATTTATTGTATACTTTTGGTATATGTTCATTAAGTCACCTTGTTATCTAAAATAAATTAAGAAATGCATTAAAAGAATTTATTTGGTCATGGACACTAGGTTTTCTGGTGTTCTTTAGTCATGTGTGAAATGTTGGTAAAGTTGGTTTTGCCCAATTATGAATTTGCAACATAAGTTAATAATTATTTTCTTGCCGATGTGGTTTATGGACAGATCTGGGAACTTAGCAAAGTTCTTCATGATAAGGTGCTTTGTTGTGAAACTTGTTTATACAAAAGTTGTAGATAATTCATGTATCTAGGTGCTGTTAAAATTTGGTGTCATTTGGCCAAGTAGTTTAAGAGTTACAGTTGATTAAAGTTGGGTTATACAATTGATTGCTCTCTGTCTTGTTTAGACCAGTTTCGGTAAATGTATAATTTTGACCTACTTAACTTGTGAATCATGCTATCACGGGAAGAACCACGTGAAGAACATGATGTTGGAGCCAAACCTGAAGACGATGTATGGAGGATCTATCCCGAAGATGGAAGGACTAAGCAAGTGCTAGGACCGGAGATGTCACCATGACGGTGCAAGCTAACGAAACTGACTTGTGTCAGATCCCAGGCAAGCCCCGGAGCATTATAAGTCTCCTAATTTATAAAAGCAATTCTTTCTATATATGAGTTATATATTGTTGCATTAAGTTGTAGGAGTTGATTGAAACCGTTGATGCATTTATTACTATCCTTGCCTACCTTATTACCTTTTATCCTATTAGGTCAGGATCAAATAACTGCTTAGCCTTGCTTAGACTGGTAGCGATCGGTGATATCCGGTCACCTACATTATAGGTGGTTACTGGAAGAGTTTAGCTATGGAAAGGATGATATCCTAGAATTAACCATGTGTGATGGATAATTGGAGACCGGACGGAAAAAGTTGGAGGCAACCAGATAGGGTTATGGGGTGCTGTTAGTTTCCGTCTGTGTCGATTAAGGACCGACCGTTGTTGGGCCTCGAGTCATGTTGAACGCATGCCTTACATTTAGCTGGTCGGATAAAGTACCTTCCGACCACGAAGCTGGGAGATTATTCAGGCCGAGTAGATTGCCCGCAGCGCACTGTGCCGGAGCAGGTGTGGTTGGACATGGGGGTGAGATGATAAGACCAAAGTGCAGTCGGTCGGCCCCGAGGTACATGTGGTTCCTGGCAAACTCGAGATTCCTGGATAGTTGACTCGGTGATCAATATCTCACTTTAGCGGGTGAGTGAGGTTTGTGTAAGGAATAAATCACCAGCTGGTTAGGAATCAATTCGAATCGCCATCGCTCCTGGATAGTGAGCACTTGACTCGAGTTACGGCATCGTAGTAATTATTATAGAACAATGATGGTTATCTGGATGGTATGGGATATGCTAAATCTAAATTGGTAACTGGATGTTATTGGTTAATCAAGTGATTGCTATAGTATAGGTGCTTACCTAGATGGATAGGTCACAATAAAGATGATGCAAAGTACTTAAAATGGTTTCTTCATGATAGCTTATGCTTTTCGCAAACAAGTCAGCTAGCCCACTAAAGAAAGCCTTGCATAATCCTTGGTGTCGCTTTATTTTGGTTTAAGACGGGTAAGTCTGGCTGAGTACATTCGAGTACTCAGGGTTTATCCCACCTTGTTGTAGGTGATGTTCTCGACCTGTTGATGATGGTGGCTAACCACCGGCGGGCTCGGTGATTCTATACTTACTTCTCATCTATATGCTTTTGTCGGATGATGTCACTATGCTATCAATATATTTGGAACTTATATTAATGTAATCATTTGAAAGCTATGTTGTTTTCACTAAGCGGTTTTGAAACCCTAAACTTGTACTATTATTTGTTAACCCCTTTGTAATATTATTTCCGTTGCAACCCGATGTATGTGATGTGTATTTGCTTAATCACGTGATCTTGGTTGTGATGTTGATTTACCGAGGTCTTTCAGGACACTCGGCGGACTACCGGGTTTATATGAGTGAAAGTATGGGTGTGTCAACGTGTTAGCGGGGACAACCATACTTGATCTTGTATAAATTGGGCGGTTCTGTCACAGCTGGTATCAGAGCGAGATTAAGCATAATACTGTCAGATACATAGTTTTAAAAGCCAAGTTTTGGTTTTAAAAAGTTTATTTTAACTAAAACTTTAGCTACAGGCAAATTTGTCAAAACTTATTTGCAAAACTATACTAGCGACATCCTCCTTTATGCCCAGTTAAGGACTATTAGGTGGCTATCTAAGTACTAACTTTAAGGGATGTACTTTATTGCAATTTTTCTTTCGTCGTCCATACGGCGTGCTATTGTATGGATGCCATTCGCTTGAATGGTAATGTATGGATCAATTGCCTCTACGTCTAGGTAAGTGTGAGTTGTGAGAGCATGATCGTCCAACTGTCGGTCTAAGGAAGAGTTAGCTGTGGCTACTAGAATATTTATATGTTACACACATGTATATATGAAGGTACTTAATTGTGGGTATATTTATTGGGTAGCTATGGATATCAAAGTATATACATCTGGAGATGTATATATGGAGAGTATCTTAGTTCACTATTTTCATTGTGCGCTTATTTATCTCTTGTGGGGATGGGCTGCAATGAATTTGCCTGCAGGTACGCTAACCACGAATGCGCAGATTGAATGTAGCTGGCGACTAGCTATATATCGAGAGAGTACGTGTTATGCCACCGACATAGAACGTGATTGTCACCTTAGGCTGGCAATTTCGTGAGGACGAATAGGACAAGCATGCATCATGATTGTGCTTGTGCATAAATATGCTTCCCTTCCTTTGTTCTAAGTACTAAGTAACTTGTGATCGATATATTGCACTATCTTCCTTGTGTGGAGTTAAACAAGAATGCCTTGTTCCATGTTTCTTGAATAGGAAGTGCTTGAGAAAAGTGTGTGCTTAGCCTTGCTAGAAATAATTGTGGTTACATGCTTAACCTATATTGTCCTCTAGTTTAGCCAAGTGGTGGGTATGTATGCTTGTTATCTAATTAGTGCCATAGTTATCACCCCTTTTGTCATCGGTAAGCATACGAGTGTTGAAGAGCGCTATCCTAGAACCACGTCCAAGTTTTGGTAATCTCATGGTTGTCGTCTCCAATTAAGTTCTCTCTTAGGAGCCTAAGTCTATACCTGTGGTTGCTAGCCTTGAACGTTGTGCTACGAAGACCTTTATCCATGCCTTTGCTTGACCTTAGGCCCAAGCTTGATTCCCTTGAATGCTTGCATGTATCGTGGTTGTCCCGCTCCTGTGTGGGAGGATCTTGCTCAAAAATCCTTGTTAGATCTCATTGCTCCTTCTCCTACTGATGATCTGGTGCAACGCTAATCGCTATCTACTCTGCTTTGGAACCTTTTCCTTATAGATCATGTCGTTGCCTTATCAACTGAATCCTTAGTCAGTGCCTTGGCTCTATCCCTTGAATCTTGTTTATCTTGTCTCCAACCTTCCCATGTCTCGAGATGTCTATCAATCTTGGTCTCATGTTGTTGCTCAACATGACCAGATCTTATGATAATCTTTCATCTGGTAATCACCTTGGTAGACGCGAGGCGTGCGTGGAATTTAATCAAGAATCTCATACTTAGTTGTCTTTGGCAATTAAGCTATGTTCTCTTGCGTTGTGTTTTGATCTTCAGATCACCTCCTTGCTGATTCCTAACCTTGTGACTATCTTTGTTTGCTATCCCTCCTTCGCATAGTGCTTGCTCCTATGCAACACAATTTATGCCATGTGAGATTTCTTGTGGGTTGTATGTTCAGTAATGGTGCCACAATTAGCGATCTACGGTGCCGCGACGAAACCGAGAGCCTCCTGTGGGTGCACACACAAGGTTGTGCTGCTCGGCACACGCTGGTATCGAGGTTTCTAGTCATGATCCATTACAGAACTACACCGATATGTCATTCTCACTTGAGCTCTTCCTTGGTTATCTCTCCTTATCATGTCAAGAGATCTATATGTCGAACTAGATGCAATAGGACTTCCTTCTGGAGTAGTCCAACGGTTAACCTTTGAAGAACAGGTCACTAACAGGAACATAAACAGACTGCAAGAGGGTAGACAAGTGACTCTACTCGATGTGACTGTCCCTGTAATGACGTCGATCATCTAGTGAGCAACTTATGTCATTTTCATTGGATCAGAAAGGTGCACCACACTTAAGGTTGAACAAGTTATTAGTCGGATGATAAATGGACCAGGAGATTATGTGCTGTAATAGGTCACCTGGTATTTATGAGATTCCTGTCCAAGTTCTCAATCTTTAGGTGCATAAGGATGACGTAGATGAACCGACCTTCTTTGGTGTGACCCCTTTCTGCTGACTTCAATGGCGACCATTTGTAGGCTTTGACCAAAATTTTTATTATCAAGAGTGAAGATTTGGAACCTTTTTAAGTGTTGAGGGACAACTGATTTGTTACCAGTAGGAAAGTTAGTCTTCAGTTAGGTAATGACTATTTGGTAACTATGAAGGCTAGATCTCACATAACAATGTTGATCAAGGAAACAGCAAACCTAGCCCCACAATGCAAGTGCTACTTCTTCTCCAAATGTGCTATCAAGTCAATTCCATCTTGGACAATCACGTATATAGTACAAGACGTGGTATCGGCTAGGTAGGAGCTAGCGAAAGCACGTCCCTAGTTTTTAGTCAACATCTTTGTGCCCCAAGGTGCCACTAACACATGTGTCCAGACTCTATTGGATGAAGTGCCGAAGGATATATAGGAATGGTTCCTTGTTAATGTAGAAATGCCCTACATGTGGAATAATGTTTTGTGCCATGCGAAAACAGCCCACAAGTCCAATGCTTGTGCATAGTCAAGTTGGTGTCTAGAACGATGGTTGAAGTGTTACCAGAGAAGCATGTAAGGAAAACTCTAGCCCTCATCCTCAGCTAGAGAAAAGCTGCTGCTACTATGAGAAAGATTAGAGAGTGCAAAACACACACCTCAACGTGTGAAGCAAAGAAAAGGAAGAACAAGAAATCTGTCCAGCTTTTGTGACACAAAAAATGGTTATCTTCGAGCCAGCAAATAGTGACTCAAACGTGGTTGGAATGGCCTCAAATTTTGGTGATCTCATTCCTTGCTTAGGGCCCTTCAATGTCTTAAGTTGGTTTGAGTATTGGTTGAGTAAAACATCAGATTTGAGAGATATCTTGTTAGGCTCGGTTTGCTGCCATTTCAGAACAGAGCAGTTTTGGTAGATGAATTGTTTGGATGGTCAACGGTGTCTGGTTGAGTTGATTTTGGTGAGTAGTTAGAAGACCCATGGATCTACAAGCCCACCAAATTTTATGCATATTGGAGCAGTAGTTTGTGAGATATGAATAGAAAATAAAAGGGTACAGAATCTGCAATTTCGCTGTAACTGCGATCATCATTTGCATTAGACGGTTGTGTTTGTCATTCCTGTCAAGAAATTACAACTTGTAGGTGTATTGCTGTTAGACAACCCTCCATACCCTTGAGAAGACTAATTGCACCCCTATGTGCCTTGCCTTTGCCCTCTTAGATCAGCAATGCATGAGCAGTCAAGGTGTTCTAGAAGTCAAAATTGTGCCCTTGCAATTCGAAAGCAATTGGAAAGGTGTCAAACCGCAGATTTTTGGATTATAGTTTTTGAGATATTGATTGGCCTTAGAATGGAAGCCTCGACGACAAATGTAGTAAGAAAGCTGGTTTTGCTACGATGCAAGTCAACCCAACTTGCTGTGCAACTGCACCACGAAGGCAAATTGTACTCAACCTGCTTGGTAGTGAACTAGTCCCTAGTTTTGTGATTACTTGCAACTTGTGTAGTCCTCCAAGCCTCGCTAACATCCTTCTGCGTCAATGGTTCTCCAATGCTAACATACCTTTGGTACCTTATATGTGTTTTTACCCAAGAGGTTGCATCAGATTTCACCCAGATCACTGTTGCAACCTGGATCCAAAGGCTCCTTAAGGAATGATCATCGAGAACATTGAGCCGATAGAGTCAGCTACTATGTTTACCACTCACTCAGCAGACTCAGACCATACAATATTGTTATCAGAGAAAGAGCACTGCACACATGGAACATTATGTAGGTTTCTATTAGTTGACATTTGAGTGATTGCACCGCTACAACCAGTTTGGATATTGGTTAACTAGCTTCTCATACCCTCAAAGGACGTTTACCCGTTTATGATCACATCCTTTACGAGAAGTTGTGCTCAAGCCACTTTAATAGAGAACTGCTTTTCAAACCTTGGGAGCAAATATAGCACCGTTGCAAGGAATATCCGTCAACCGACTGCGGTCTAGTGCAAAGTCCATAAGGTCTGTGCTATATCCACTTGGGAAGTAGATGCTACAAGTATTTAGTCTATGTTTGTATTGCTCTTCGTACATCAAGGACGAAGTACGTAGGGCATTGCTATCTTGGATTCCTCCCAAAGTAACAATACAAAATGAAGGCCAACGAAGGAAATTCTTTAGACAAAACTTACTACAAAGGACAAGTATCAGAAAGTGTCTTGGCAAAATTAGCCTCTCTTATGCTTGAAGCTAGGTAGACTAAAGCTATGGCTAATAATGGAAACTGGTAGCATGTCTCTCTTCCATAAAAGTCTTTCGTCCTGAATCTCAGGACACGATTCTTTTAAGGGGGGAGGGCTGTAACACCCTAGGTGTTTGCCACCAGTTAAGCAATGGGTTTGAGCTAAAACATGGTATATTAAGTGGTGATGAAGATGTCAAGGTCAAACCTATAGAAACAAGCCCCAACCTAAACTTGGATATTGCACCTTTGCTCGCCTATAGACCCCTTTTCAAGATATATGCTTGGGTGGTGTGATTGGGATATCTTCATGTGTCTCACATCAATACCCATCTATATTGGACACTCGAAAAGTTTCATGAAGTTTAGAATCAAAAAGTCACATGAAATGATAAGTTATATCCTTGTTGGAATGATTTTTACTAAGTGCTTGAATTGCACTATTAAGTGAATGAGAACATGAGATGTCAACCAAACCTTGCAACCTTGCCAAAATGACTCTAGATGAACTCTACAACAAAAGTCATAAAAGGTTCATGTTGGGCAAATACCAAGAAAATGCTCCAATGGATCAAAAAGGATAATTTAAGCTTCATTGTGATCCTACTTTGGTCAAAGTAGAACAGCAGGTTCTATACCAGTTTTGAGGTTGAACCTTAAATGAAAGTTGTAGTCCATATCATGTAGAACAAACTTTGTTTTTGGACTAAGAGCTAGATCAGCTTGGAAGTAAGTCAAATCAAGGTCACAAGATCGAATTTGCTGTTGTTTTCAGCACTTAGAAATATTCTAAGTCTAGAGTTTCGCTAAGCAACGACGTTGGCATTCCGCGTTCTCCGAAATTCGTTAAGCAACTTGAGTTGGTCCAAAAATAAAAGTTGAAGGTTATATTATGGAGAAGAGCAAGCAAAAAGTTGCATTGAGTTTGATCGAGTTTTGACTTCCGAAAGTGAATTTCCGTGACCGTTATCAAGGCGCTGACACTGACAGTTTGTGGCTTAATTACCTGCTGTTGAAGAGCTCTAATGACCTTGGTCTCTAAATGAAAAATGTAGAGCAGCTCGCGGGCTTCAAACTTTGTTTTGGGCCCGAGGTCTAAATCGGCCTAGATCTGGCCCACTCCGGCGCCCACCTCGCCCACTCCGGCGCGTGCCACCTGTTCGACGAAACGCCAATGTGGTCGCCATGCAGCAGTTCGCGCCCCACCATTGCTTGCCCTGCTGCCACGCGTCCCTGTGCCTTGGTCGACGTAGTGGAGCACCAGAGCACTCGCCGAGCTTCTCTCCCACTCGCCCTCACTCCCTCTGGCACTCTCTCACACTGCCTCTCCCTCTCGCTTGGAGCTGCTGCCATGGCCGCCGTGGAAGCTCCGTGGCCATCGCTCGTTCCTTCACTATAGCTCAACGCATAGCCCGCCGCCACCACCAAACCTTCCTTGACCCTTCCTGAACCTTACCGCACCCTTTCCTAGTCTTGTCTGCCGCCAGCTGGCTCCGTCGACAGAGCAGCCATGAGCAGCGCCGCCTCAGTGTGTGGCTGGGCCTCCTTGGACCGTCTCCAGCCGGGATGCGTAGCTCGGTGGGTGCACACGACTCCCCTGGCCATTCCACGCCACTCCATCGCCACCGATGAGCAGCCTCCGGCCGCAACAGCAAGTCCCGACGACCTCTGTGTTCAAGACCCCATCAAGGACCTCGCGCAGCAATTCGATAAAAGGAGAGGGCCTTTCTGCAGAACCTGTGACTCATGTGAATAGTGCCATAAGGAGTGGTTTGTAATTATTTTGCAGGAACTTTGGAAATTCATAGTAAATCGTAGAAAATTCGTAAAATAGTAAATGAGGACTTTTTGGAATCCTTATGAAATTGTCTATGCAGTGGATCTATAATAGGGCATGTTTAAGTTTAAATATTTTGTGGTAAAAATAGATTTGTGCAGTAAGGTTGTAATGCTAGTTGAATTTGTTATTATTCATAACTATAGATATAGGGCTCCAAATGAAGTGAAATTTTTGTGGCATGCTACTCATGTGATAGTTGATGTGTGGTAAAAATTTTATGAGTATTGGGTGAAGTATGAGTGAGTTATTGGTTTATCTCGCTCTCACATGATTTCTTGCTTTAGCAACTTGTTCTTTTCATAGAGGTTGCTATACATATTCAAATGGAGTAAAATTGGTACAGTAGACTATTGAGAGGATATGTGAGCCACTGTAAGTTTTGTAGAATTTATTGTATACTTTTGGTATATGTTCATTAAGTCACCTTGTTATCTAAAATAAATTAAGAAATGCATTAAAAGAATTTATTTGGTCATGGACACTAGGTTTTCTGGTGTTCTTTAGTCATGTGTGAAATGTTGGTAAAGTTGGTTTTGCCCAATTTTGAATTTGCAACATAAGTTAATAATTATTTTCTTGCTGATGTGGTTTATGGACAGATCTGGAAACTTAGCAAAGTTCTTCATGATAAGCTGCTTTGTTGTGAAACTTGTTTATACAAAAGTTGTAGATAATTCATGTATCTAGGTGTTGTTAAAATTTGGTGTCATTTGGCCAAGTAGTTTAAGAGTTACAGTTGATTAAAGTTGGGTTATACAATTGATTGCTCTCTGTCTTGTTTAGACCAGTTTCGGTAAATGTATAATTTTGACCTACTTAACTTGTGAATCATGCTATCATGATTATAGATGAAATTTAGATAATTTCATAATCTTTCCAGAATGTCTTCTTGCAAGTCATTTGGATTTGTGTAACTCTAGTTATAGCTAAATCTTGTAGCTGCTATTTGCATGTCCAGAAATTGGCAGATTCCAATTATAGTGTTTGCTTGTATATTGTTAAGTGTGACTTATGCCTTGAATGATGACTGAGTTAGAGCACCTGAGATCTTGGGAAACTTGTGCCATGCTTGATGTGCTTGCTCTCTATAGTTAGTGGTGTGATGTTAGTTAAATAGCTATTGGTGTCTATGTCTTGCATAATAACTTGTTTGTCTTGAATGCTTATGTGATGCATCTTGTGTTACCATTCATCACATTCATACACATGCATCTGGCATCTCATCTAGGTGCGCTAGATGAACCACGTGAAGAACATGATGTTGGAGCCAAACCCGAAGACGATGTATGGAGGATCTATCCTAAAGATGGAAGGACTAAGCAAGTGCTAGGACCGGAGATGTCACCATGACGGTGCAAGCTAACGGAACTGACTTGTGTTGGATCCTAGGCAAGCCCCGGAGAATTATAAATCTCCTAATTTATAAAAGCAATTTTTTCTATATATGAGTTATATATTGTTGCATTAAGTTGTAGGAGTTGATTGAAACTGTTGATGCATTTATTACTATCCTTGCCTACCTTATTACCTTTTTACCCTGTTAGGTCAGGATCGAATAACTGCTTAGCCTTGCTTAGACCGGTAGCGATCGGTGATATCCGGTCACCTACATTATAGGTGGTTGCTGGAAGAGTTTAGCTATGGAAAGGATGATATCCTAGAATTAACCATGTGTGATGGATAATTGGAGACCGGACGGAAAAAGTTGGAGGCAACCAGACAGGGTTCTTGGGTGCTGTTAGTTTCCGTCTGTGTCGATTAAGGACCGACCATTGTTGGGCCTCGAGTCATGTTGAACGCATGCCTTACATTTAGCTGGCCGGATAAAGTACCTTCCAACCGCGAAGCTGGGAGATTATTCAGGCCGAGTAGATTGCCTACAGCGCACTATGCCGGAGCAGGTGTGGTAGGACACGGGGGTGAGATGATAAGACCAAAGTGCAGTCGGTCGGCCCCCGAGTACATGTGGTTCCTAGCAAACTCGAGATTCCTGGATAGTTGACTCGGTGATCAATATCTCACTTTAGCGGGTGAGTGAGGTTTGTGTAAGGAATAAATCACCAGTTGGTTAGGAATCGATTCGAATTGCCATCGCTCCTGGATAGTGAGCACTTGACTCAAGTTACGTCATCGTAGTAATTATTATGGAACAATGATGGTTATCTGGATGGTATGGGATATGCTAAATCTAAATTGGTAACTAGATGTTATTGGTTAATCAAGTGATTGCTATAGTACAGGTGCTTACCTAGATGGATAGGTCATAATAAAGATGATGCAAAGTACTTAAAATAGTTTCTTCATGATAGCTTATGCTTTTCGCAAACAAGTCAGCTAGCCCACTAAAGAAAGCCTTGCATAATCCTTGGTGTCGCTTTATTTTGGTTTAAGATGGGTAAGTCTGGCTGAGTACATTCGAGTACTCAGGGTTTATCCCACCTTGTTGCAGGTGATGTTCTCGACCTGTTGATGATGGTGGCTAACCACCGGTGGGCTCGGTGATTCTATACTTACTTCTCATCTATATGCTTTTGTCGGATGATGTCACTATGCTAGCAATATATTTGGAACTTATATTAATGTAATCATTTGAAAGCTATGTTGTTTTCACTAAGCGGTTTTAAAACCCCAAACTTGTACTATTATTTGTTAACCCCTTTGTAATATTATTTCCGCTGCAACCCGATGTATGTGATGTGTATTTGCTTAATCACGCGATCTTAGTTGTGATGTTGATTTACCGAGGTCTTTCGAGACACTTGGCGGACTACTGGATTTATATGAGTGAAAGTATGGGTGTGTCAACGCGTTAGCGGGGACAACTGTACTTGATCTTGTATAAATTGGACGGTTCTATCACAATCATCTACTTGTGCTTTCTCCTTTTCTTGATCTTTCTTGTTACTCTTCTTCTTACTTTTCTTGGCCATGAGACACAAGTGATGAGTATCATGAGATACTAAGATTGACTCATCACTTGGTCGCCACCGAGCTTGAGCATTGTTGCAAACAGTTGCTTGCTGCTCTGCTGCCTCGGCCATACCGAACACGTCCGGTATGTGCAGGCAGATAGCAGGTCATGCGCTACTTGCACTTCTTGCTCTAGCTCGGCGCTCTTGAGGTCTTGTGAGGCTTCTTCGCTGTATGAAGACACAATGGACATATTTTCCATTGACTTGATCTCAAGTGCATCATCACATTTGGATTTCCCATATAAATCAAAAAGTCTATTCCAAATGAGATGAGCACTCTCTGGAGGTGGTTGTTCATTGAAGATTGCCTCATCTTGAACCTCTACACTCAATGTACTCAACATGACATTAATAGCTTGAGCATTGAGTTGCACGCATATCTCTTCCTCTTTTGATAAATTTTTATAGTTGCTCCAATCAACTATAGGAAGAGATATGCTTGCATCCACAATATGCTCAACAAGAGGACTAATATCCCTAAAAGCATTGAGTACATGAATTGACCAAGGTAGAAAGTTTAAACCATTATTTTGGAGAAGCATCGACTGCAACTCGATAGGCGTCGACATCCTTTTCTCACGGCAATGAAGCTTTAGGTGAGAACCTTGCTCCGATACCAATTGAAATGACCTAGGATATCGCCTAGAGGGGGGTGAATAGGCATTTCTGAAATTAACACCTTTAAATGCGGAAACAATTAGTAAAGGGAGTTTTCAAAATGGAAACTCCAAATAAAGAGTAGTACCACCCCTCACAAGTTAGTCATAGAGTATACAAGGTATAAAGAATATATCTAGAAGCTATAACCCTGCAACACAAAGTTAGAACAGAGAATGAATATATTCAGCACAGGCAGAAAATATCGGACGTGTTCGGTAGGTATACTGGATGTGTCTGGTATGCACGTGTTCAGCAGAACAGCCTGGCACAGTGATCAATACCGGACATGTCCGATATCTATACCGGACATGTTCGGTATACACGGTTTTAGTGGAACAACCCTAAACTTGCTTCTTTTGATTTCTAACTTCAAATCAAATTACAGGTACCTACTAGAATGACAATATACACAGATAACCTGCACAAAAGTAAGAGTAACACAAATAGCGAATGAAATGCGAATTGAGACACAATATTTGTTTTACCAAAGTTCGAACTCGTTCGAGTCCTACTCTCCCATGAGGGGGCTATGGGCAACCCAGCGAAAGTAAGTCCTAGAGGATACCATAAAGGTCACTCTAGTCGGAGTCTTTTTCAACTCCTTTTCCTCCTTCCACTAGTTGATTCTGAGGCGGTGGAATCGACCGTTATAAACTTTCAAAGGCACACCACATTCTCTCGGGTGCTCTTCGACGACGCCTAACCGTCTAGGACCGAAGAGTCCAAGAGTAACAAATGCGAATCATGAAATAGACAATATGCACAAGTGCTCAAGTGGTGGCTTGCTCTCTTTTTCAAATTCTCTCTTAACCCACAAATGGATTTTGCTATTTGGATCACACATTCACTAAGAGAGGGTTTGGGAGAGTTGGCAAGGCTCAAAAACATAGATAGAAACTAGCAGAATCAGCAGCATCAGCAGCCTCCAAAGGGGGAGGCTTGGGAGTATTTATAGCCCCTTTGGAAAAACTAGCCGTTTTATAGCCGTTGCCATACCGGACATACCGGACACATCTGGTATGACTTACACTGCCCCAACGGTAACTAAGTTACAGTGACAATGTGAGGCATCGAAACTCCTGATGAAAGGCGGAACTCCCGACCGTCAGAACTCTCGACCCTTATGGCATTTTGAAAACTAGCCGTTGGCCTCTGGTCGTCCATACCGGATGACCAGGATAGTGAATCCTCCAAGTCAGTTAAGCGTGAAATGTCGGAACTCCCGACCTATGCCGGAACTCCCGACCGTCAGAACTTCCAATCCACATCGAAACTCCCGACGAATCAACCCAAGAACAATAAGAATTTTATCATGGCTGGGCACATACCGGACACGTCCGGTATCAGCCAGACCAGCAAAAACAGATTAGCTCTTTTGTCTCTCAAACACTCAAAACTCACATGGGTTGGCTTGAGCACTTATAAAACATTATCTATCAACATGATGCATCCCTCTTAATAGTACGACATTTCTATTAACTCAAATTTAAAAGTATAACAAATTTAAACCTTTTGAGTTGATCTC
This sequence comes from Miscanthus floridulus, assembly GCF_019320115.1. Lineage (NCBI taxonomy): Eukaryota > Viridiplantae > Streptophyta > Magnoliopsida > Poales > Poaceae > Miscanthus > Miscanthus floridulus. The sequence continues at coordinate 159,099,793 of NC_089581.1, forward strand.
TTTCAACCGAAGTCGTGTATTCCAATCTTCATCATGTGAGGGTGCCAACATGTTGATATTGATCTTTTCACTTGAGCATAGCCATCTTGAGCACGTGACTTGATTTCATTCATCAAATTTGAATAATCCCAAATGTATCAAGTCACTTCCATCAAACACTTCAATAGTGATTTGATCCTTCACATTAACATGACCATCATAGCTTGATTATTACCTCAACTAAATGCAAGTACTTCCTTCTTCACCCTAGCTAGGTTCTTCGGCCGCCAAGCCGTCGCTTGCCCTTCACCCTTGCTCAGTACCTCGAAGCCTTTCCTTGCTATCTTCACCATCTTAAGCCATCAAGTCGCATCTTATGTTGAATCAACCATTCATTTGTATTGTTATCTTTTTCATTTTAATTTAGCAAGCTTCAAATATGAGGCCATTCCATGTGTAATCTCTCATATCCCATTAATTAATTCTTACGAGCTTGCTTTCACACAGTACATGGAAATCCCACAATAAATAAGCCTTTGCATGAATTACATTTGCATTGTTGTCTTGTGCTTGAACTAGATTGTTTATACAACAACACATTATTTTAGCTTTCATTAAGTACCTGTGAGATAATCTATTACCTATCCACACTTAGCAAATGGGTTAGACCTTTAATCATGTTGTCATTCAATCATCCAAAACCCACTAAAGGGCTAGATGCACTTTCATCCTGAATATTGTTTTTTGTGTTAGAAAAAATGAAATAGCTAAGAACTGATTAATCATTGGTTTTGATTACGTGAAGCATGTGCAGTGACTTTAGGCCGCCCATTCAACCAGAAAAACACACCCAGTGCATAGAAATAGATATAAATTTGCATCACCAGAAAAAAGAATAAGCCGAGGCTGCAGAGCCCTAAAATTGCATTGCCAAATTAGCAGTTCATGCAGAACTGTTTGGTTGCAGAAGGATTGGCTAATTATTTATGGAGTAACAATTTATTTTAGGCTCAAAGTCGACTGGAAATCATGTAATTGCGTAACTCAAACTTAAATAATTGGTCTAACCATTTGAGGTCGTCTGATGAACTAAGTATGGACTAATAATTTATTGCGTAACAAGCAAAGTATTGTAGTTTTCAAGAATCCAACATATGTAGTACAAAATTCTAGCAAACAATATGCGGCATGCGCAGGGGAAAAACATCTTGGATACTAATTTTAGTAGCCTGATCTGTTCACTGGTAAGCAAACCCACACCGGCAACGGCAGAAGATTAACAGTGTTGCAATGTGCATTGATAGCTACAGAAAGGGAGTTCATAATTAAAGGAGATAAAAATACCTTGGTTCAGTGGATGCCTAAGAGAAGGTTAAGATTCAACGTACATTGGCAAATCACATCTGATAAAAGAGAAGGGTAAATGAATATGCAAAAGTAAAGATCACTTTGCAACATAAAAGGGAGAATAATGCTTTGCTAATGCCACGGATCCGCAAAGACGGAACAAAGAGATCTATTTTCATTACATGGCAACCAAAACATGGACATATTAGCAATTCAAACACATGATTCATAGGAAACATATGTGAGCTCAGGAAAGACCATAGAAGAATGGTAGCAGGACAAGACCAAAACTACTAACCATGTGATAGAAACACCAAGTTAGGACGTTGCGGCTGAATTCAGCAAGACAGTTGTCACTTTTAAGAACATTGTGCTTCCTCTGGGATATTAAGCCACTATCTATTTTTTTTCCTGTAGCTTTACATTCAGGACAACTTCCAATAAAAAATGCATTGAAGCTAGAATTGCAGACACTAAAATTAACATATCCTAGATAGTATTAGTATGCTAAGCAGATGGTCCTTTTTTATAGCGGGAAAAGGATTTTTTTAACATGATAGTCGTACTTCTATTTCTGGTTAACAATGATCAAATAATGAGCCTAATTTCATTTGAAATACTGTGGTTTGAATAGCTAATGAGCAGACCCTAGCAAATTTACAACATTACTTTTTAAAATCTCACAAAGTAGTCCAACAACATCCTATTCTGGTAACATAAGGTAACTTATAAGGAATCAAAACAGAACCCTTTTTTTTCTAACCAGGAAAACAGCAGGGGAAGCCCCCACTGTTAGATGACATGAGACTGAATTTTTTGTACTTAGTATGAACACCATGCATTGAAAAGAAGCATTCCTTACTACAAATGAGGCATTAAGCAAGTTGCTAACCTGTAAATCAATCACCTTGTGATTGCCGTCCCTAGCATAGTTTTCTCCGCGGACACCTTTTAGTCTGCACTGTTTTCATCTGACATCGTATTTTGGCCCCGTTCGCATGCCCTTAAACCTGGCTTGATCCGCTTCTTTTTTCATCCGGAACAGTGTTTTCCTCTCACAAATTCCTCCAGAATTCCTCCAAACCATCCAAATTCCTCTAGAATTTCTTTTAAAGGGAGAAGGATCAATCAAAAATGATAAAAAATAAAAAGTAGCAGACTATCAGAAAAATTTGTTTCAAAAGGCTTTGAACCAATTAATCGCAGGAACTATCCTATCATAATGTGTTACAATGGGACAACATGAAAAAACAAAATGGATTACCTTGCAAGCAAAATTAAACAAATTTCACAGTACTGTGTATGATATAAAAGTCCCCAAATAAGTGCAATAGCTATTTAACATTCAGCAATAAGGCATATTTACAAAGGCTCAATATATATATATATATATATATACCTGCAGCAACAGTGCTTTGCAAAGGAAGTAGATTCAGCACAACCTGTGCACACATAAAAAAACAATTACATAAATTAGGGGGAACACATAAAATTAGTCAGAACTATTAGATTGTAAACATGACACGGCCCATGGGCCTACCGTATACACAATACAGGTCCCTAAGTAATGCATCGTGTATTCCACAATTCCTATTACGCTTTCATGGTATCACAGACGGTTGGCTCCCGCGGCCGCTTCCGCGAACCCTTGCCGCCGCTGACTACGTCGCCGGCTCGCCGCTGCTGACCTCACGTCGCCGGCCCTTCCACTGCCCATTGCTGACATCCTCGCCGGGCCACCTTCCTGCCGCTGCCTGCTGCTGATCCATCGCCAGACATCTGCTGCTGCTACTAATGGCGCCCAGCGATGACAATGCCGCCGCCGCTGCTGCTCGTGCCGCCGAGGCCAAGCGCCTCGAGGAAATTGTACATGAACTGCCTCAATGTGAAATCAAAGTTTCTAAATTCATAAACTGAGGAACACGCCTACAATCAAAAGTTGGCAGGTATTTAGATATATAGGGTACAAAAAACTGAATTTGAAATAAAAGCAGAAGAATTGAATAGTCGATTTGTACACCATAGTCAGGTAAAAATTGCACCTACACAAGATCCACTACAGACCATTAGCAAACTGACTAACTGTACAGAAATTTTTGTGAGACCAATAATTCAATGACCACATTACTTGTTAACTGTCCAGTCAAGTATATTGAGATGTTCTACCAGGTGAGCATTAAATAATAGAACTTCACTGTTGAGGAATATATTGAGATGTTCTACAAGGTTAGTATTAAAGAATAGAGCTTCACTACTGAGGATCCGAGCGGTCATGTCGCCAGGAGCAGCTCGCGGTCGTCAAGCACAGCACGGACCAGCGGGAGCAGTCAGCGCCATGGGCCAGCCACGCCGGCGGCCACCGGCGGTGCCTGCTAGCGCCGTTCAGTGGTGGGGACGGCTACCACCGGAGTCCATGTGCGCCGCCGCGCATCAAACCAGCGGTGCCGTCGCCCAGGCAGCGCGCCACGCGGTGAGGCGGCGACGCCGGGGCCCGGTAGGCACACCGCGGCACCGGGGAGAGGGAGAGGGAGAGGAGAGAGGAAGGGAAGACGGCGTTGGGAGCGGCGAAGGCGCCGTGGTGTGGGAAGACGTCGCGGTCGGGAAGAGAACTAGCACTCTTATAAGTGTTCCTACATATTTATCACAGACAGAACAATTTATAACTTTAAGCCATTTTTGCATACGTGGCAGGACACATAGAGAAGTCAGCGTGTCTGTGGGATGCGAAGTGACTTTGTTACCCCTCATCTATTTCTTCTTCGTCCGTCTCATCCTCATCGCTTGGTAAAGATGCATCCCGGCCCACGCGCCTCTTAGCTTCGCCCCCTCCTCTCTCCCATATGCGAGCAGCAGCAGATGAAGCCGGCGAGCGCGAGGTCTGCGTACCACCTCAGCTAGCAGCGCTGCTCCAATGGCGAACGTAGGCACGAGATCCGCCTCACGTGGGCTCTGCCGCAGGCGCGGGCTCTACCGCGCATGCCTCCCCATCCCCGGCGTGCCTCCCCATAATCAGCCGCGCAAGGTCCAGCTCGTCCCCTTCCAGGTGCTGTTCCCCCATCCCGAAGGTGCACGCAAGGTCCGACTCCTCCCCTTCTGGTCGCGCGAGCTCCTAGGTCCAGCGAGGTGCCACCATGTTCATCACCGGTGGGAGAAGCTGGCTCGCCGGTATCGGCAGCGACCGCGCACGAAGAGACGTGGCGCAGCTCGTCTATGGCCGGGGATGCGCGTCCTCCACCAGCGAGGAAGCAGAGGAGCACAAGCACGAGCACGAGGAGGCACAGGGCCACCACGTTCGTCGCCGGCGCCGAGGAGGCCGTGGTTCTGCGCGTGCTCCACGTACCGCCATGTTCGTCGCCCACGTCGGACGCGGCCGTGGACCTGCTGGTCATGGCCCCGGCTGCCTCGCCCCCAACATCCCCTATGTCCTGTCAGCCGCCGCCATGGACCCCATCGTCGTCCATGGCCGGAGCTTGAGCGAGGAAGGGATAAAGATAGAAGAAATAGATGAGGGGCAAAAGTGTCATTTCTCATGGCCGGTCTATGCTGTCAGGTCGAGTTGGCGTGCCACGTCAGCGAAAATGGCAAGAATGTATCAAAAGCTCTCTCTCGATGGTAAATATGTAAGAGCAATTTTAAGAGTGCTATCTGAAGAGGTGGCATCCGTCATAATGGTAAAAAGTTAAATATCTCATCGGGAAGAGTCTCGGCCAAGGATGGAAGAAGCTGGAATCCTGACTATATAGGCCCCGTTCGCTTCGCTGAAAAAACAAGCGAAACATTGTTCCGGCTGATTTGTTGTGAGAGAAAAATACTGTTCTGGCTGAAAAAAAAAACAAGCTGAAAAAGATGGATTATAAGAGAAGCGAACAGGGATTCTATAGAGAAGCTAGGAGGGAACGGTCGTAACATAAGGAGTCTGTGGAGAAGCTGGAGAAAGCGCACAGCGTAATCCAAAGCTGATTCTAGAAGATTCTTGCTGGGGCCTAGGCCGTCAGATTGGGAGATCTAACGGTCAAAAAAAATTCTACCGACGTGGACACGTCTTCCATCTCTGGAGCTAATGGCTTTTGTGGGGTTAAATGCGTCCATGCCCATGCCCTGCAGCAGATGGTTTCCAGTACACTTATTTCAAAATCATATCCGTCCATCATCCATGGCATGGTACACCGAGATTCTCGTCCCTCGATCTTGATTTCCCAAAATAAGACCTTGTTTAAATGCAAGGTGTAAAGTTTTGGGGTGTCATGTGAGATATCGTATGAAGCGTTCGGATACTAATAAAAAAACAAATTACAGAATCCATCAGTAATCTGTGAAACGAATTTATTAAATCTAATTAATCCATCATTAGCATATGTGTTACTGTAGCACCACATTGTCAAATCATGGACTACTTAGGCTTAAAAAATTCGTCTTGCAAATTAGTCGTAAACTGTGCAATTAATTATTTTTAATCTATATTTAATACTCTTTATACGTGTCTGAATACTTGATGAGATAGAGAGTAAGTTTTAGGGGAGACTAAACCAGCCCTAAAAGTCATCCAGCGCAGCGCAGGCGCAGCAGCCAATACGAGCAGCCACCGAATTTTTTACATTTTAGCCTTTTTTGAAAGTTTCTCATAAATAGACCTCTGGCGGAAAGAATTCAGAAAATGGACCCTTAGCTCGGCACCATTGGTGCTGGCGCTGAACTAACACATCTCAGCGGATCCTAGGCACGGTAGATGACATGGCAGTGAGCTCGATGCCAGTCACTCTGGCGTCGAGCTCGGCACCGTAGATCTTAGCGCCGAGCTCGGTGCCAGAGTGACTGGCACCGAGCTCATTGCCATTTAACCCCGGCCAACCTTCCTGCCCGAGCGTTCTTCCTCTTCTTTCTCCTCCCTCTCGGGTTTTTTCTCTCCCCACTTCACCCTACCTCACAAATTAGCATATTAGACCTTGGAAACTTTGATTTGATCCGTAGATCTTTAAGAGCAAGGTATCCTCGCTCCCCTCCTAGTTTTTTTCGCATCAATTCGGTATGTATTAGTCAGATTTTTTAACGTAATAATCGTTATCACTTAGGGTTTCATTGTATCCATCAATATCTATACTATACAACCGTAGGATGATGCCAAGGCGTGGAAAAGCTAGCAAACTTAGGCGCATGTAGTTATGTTATGGGTTCATTGTTGTGCATCAAATGGAAAACCCTAGGTTTATGGTTTAATCTTAACTGCTTTGGGTTCTTAGAACGAAATTGGTTGTATTGTAGTTATGGTTCTCATTGATATTTATTTGTGATGTTTTGATTTATGTTTGTTAAATTACATCCATTTTGTTAGATGCAAGAAATGTTTTGGGAGGAGTTTTGGCAAAAACGGGGTCGTCCTCGAGAATTATACCCCGACACGTCTAGCAAAGATGCCCCCATCCCTCCTGACCTCCCTATCCCTAACTGTGACTGTGGTTTCCCGACCTATGTTTTTCAATCGAAACATTCGAACACAGCGACGTGTTGCTTCTACACATGCAGTCGTTTTAATGTAAAAAATTGTTTCCACTATCCTTTTTCTTTATTTGTATAAGTATGCTACTAATATTTTGTTGGAATCTCGTTGTGTAGGACCATGAGTGGTGCTTTTTCTTTTAGTAGCAGACAAGTTTGATCCTAGGTACCTCCTTTTCAACGATTGGTTTAGAGGGAGACATCCACGTGAGCACTTTAAGCGGTGGGTTACACCCCCCTAACCCTCCGCCAATGACGGCTAAGGAGAAGCACCTAGCTGTAGTTAGATGACTCGAGGAACCTCCTTTGTGTGATTGTGGAGATCGAGCTGTGATAAACTCTGAGAATACGTTAGAGTTCGTGTGTCCAAACAAGCATGAAGTAAGTGCAAAGTGTATGTGTTGAAATGTTGAGCTATATGTGTTCGTGTACTAATGTCTACTTATTTAAGTGTTTTCAATGGCGAAGTGTCGTTTCAAGAAGTGGTTGAATGGTCCTAAGAACCAATGGCCGGAAGAACCACAAAAGGTTAAGGAAAAGAAGAAAGAAAGGGTAATTTACAAAGCACCTCCTGTCATGTGCGAATATGGTGTTAAATCCAACTATGGCCTAGTCCCTTCGGAGCTTGGAATTGGCCATTATTATGGCCATATGGTTGAGTATGATGAGGTTGGTTATTTTTGTGGTAAACATAAAATCGTATTTTGTTTCTTTTGCGAAGACATATATGATAGAATTCATTGTTTGAAGAGAGCACTAGGAAATGTAGGTGGGAATGTTATGATGGTCAAGCTAAGTTCTTGGATGAACTAAAGAAGAGGCAAGTAATTGCACAAAAGAGGGGATATGCACCTGACTACGTCAACCTATTCGTTAAACATCACAAAGAAAAGATGCGTGAGTTTGCTATACAGCGCGGTATATGTAACTCGATCGATGTTGGGCTTAACAAATGGGGATGGGAGAGGCGGATGCCGTTTGAGGAGGAGAGGGCAAGGAATGAGGCAAGGGAGGAGACAAGAGTAAAGATGTAGGTCATGAACGAGCATGTTGTTGCATTATGTGGCAGTGAGTGCTTGAAAGCATTTTTTCGTTGCATGATTTTAAATGAAACATAATCGCGTTGCTAACTGATTGCATTTTATACATGAAGGGATTGGTTGCAGCGAGAAACATGCCGCAGAGCTAGCTCGTGCAAGGTATGAGGAGAAGAAGTTAGATGAGCATAGATCTCGAGTTAGTCGCACCGTTCATTCACCGATTGTGTTGTCTGATGAGGGGGACAAGGATGAGGATGACACTGGCAGTCTGAGTGAGCTCATTGCTCTAGCAGAGGTGGACTTGCAGGCGTGGGAGGCTGGGGATTATACTAGCAGACTGAGTGAGCTCATCGCTCTAGCAGAGATGGGGTTGCAGGCGGAGTAGGCAGAGGAAGACACTGGCAGACTGAGCGAGCTCATCGTTCTAGCAGAGGCGGGCTTACAGGTGGAGGAGGATAATGATGCGTTCTTCACTCAGGCCGCAGTGGCTGTAGATGAAGCGGAGGCCGCTTACTACAGGCGACAAGTAGGTCAGAGAAACACAGATGAGCCTAGCCATAGCCACATGGTTGTAGTAGAGGACTGGTACTCGGATGATGAGTTGCTTACTCAGTATGTTTCAGACTGAGGATTTGGAAGTGCATTTGCCCCTATGTCTACTGTTGGCACGTACTTCTAATATTAAGATGTTGTGTAATGTGGCATAGTATTGAACTTTTCATTATGTAGTTGTTTTTATTATTTATGGTCTTAATATTCCGCTTAATGATACGGACGTATTGAAATGTGAACACGTGCTGCAAATAAAACCAAACGACGTACGGCATTATATAATTCAACACACGAAACAAATGAAATGGCATGTGAGAATATGTACCGAACCTAGGTATAGAGTTTCCTTCGACTAAACCTAACATGCCTTAGGTTATTAAACCAAACAACAAACATATAGATGTGGCATGTGAATAACATAAAGTCATCCTAGTAGTGTGGCCACATAGCAAATTGTGTTGCACCTTCTCCATAGTGGCCTCCCGTTGTTGTTGTTGGTGGTGGCGGGGGTGACGGGGGAGGCCCCTTGTTCTTGTGGTTGGGGCAGGTGCAATATGGATCATTGCAGAGTGCCTCCTGTAAATTGGCACTATTGTTGTTGTCGTCCTATCCGTCGTCCTTGTAACCGCTACTAAATTCCCTTTCTAGATCGAAGATACGGTCCTACAGGTAGTAGATGTACTCCGCATGCGAATAAATTAGTCGAGGATCGATCCACCTACTAAACCCACAGTTGTTTTCGGCCAAGGAAGACTACAATAAGTATGTCGTGTAAGTTATATATAAGAGGAACATATTGAAGAAACAAATAGTAATAGCAATTACCTATGCTCGTGGGCATTTGAAGAAATGACGACCTCCATCTATTCCCTCGGTGAACATCTGCACTAGGCAGTCCTCACCATACATGCATTTTGGTCTCTCTTCTTTCCTTTCATCGTATCCTCTCAGTGGTGCCTCTTTGATGAAATCACTTTTGCTCTCAACTAGAAACCTCTCATAAAGAGCTTCCTCAAAGAAATCGGGACCAAGAGGACCCTCCCACCTAATGGTAGTTCCCTTCCCCTTTCCCCTTTCTCTAGACGACCCTCCAGACATTGGTACTGCAACGAAAGAAAATGCTGAGAAGTGTTCTTCTTCCTTGTTGTGTGTGTGAATCAGAGGGAGTGAGTGGTTATTCATAGGTTGAGATGAGGAATGGAGGCCTCTCAATGTGCCATGTTAGCGATCCATGTGCCTCTTCACCTCGGCCCTTGGATCAAACAGTCATAAGATGGATGGTGGAGATAGAGTGGAGTTATGCTTCCTTGCATGCCAGTACTATGTCAGTGATGTGATAAATCAATGTTGTCCTTGTATCTGAAAAGTCTATTTTTATTGTCTAAAAAGCATAGATTCGTTCACTGTTGCTTGGTAACCCAAGATTCATCTACAAAGCGTATGTATGGTACATTTGGATTATACACGTTCTAATAAATTTATAGTTAATCTGTGTACTACATTTATGCCTTTGTAGCAGTGTAGTATGATTAATGTTTCACAGAAAAAATTCGCAAGAGTTTCCCTTATTTTAGGAGCATCCACAGTTACAAACAGAGACATCATTATATATTCCAAACATTTAATCATCCAAGGAGCAAAATACAACCACAACGAACATCACAACCAACATAATATGTCCTGCACAGTCCAAATAGTATACAATGTCCATACAGTCCCAAATAGTTACAGAAAAGTAAATACAAAATCCATAATAGTGCATACTAATAGCTACCAAATCCCTCACTGCCTCCTACTCTTGCCCTTACCCTTGTGACCTAGAGCACTCATACCTAGAGTGTAAGGGTCACGTGGACGGCATCGCCTAGTGCCTAGAGGCGGTGTAGGATGAGTTGAGGGAGCGTCATGGAGCTGAGAGGGGCCAAGCTCCTCGTGCCTCTTGTCCACATCGTCATCGTCATTGTCTTCCTCGTCCTCGTCCCCGTCCCCTGTAGCTACTTGGCTAGAGGAACCCAAGCATCCTCTGCCTGCGGAAGGAACGTACACGTCTTGCGTTGTGTCTGACCTACAACCACAACGACCAGCCACACGACGTAGACGACGTGACAACCTCTGTTGTACAAAACTATGTTAACTGAAAGAATCTAACGTATTAATGATATGTTTGAAAGAATATTTTTAATCTTACATCTAGGAAGCCAAGTATGTAGTCGTCATTGGCTCTCGGTTGAATGCGCTCAATCTCTTCAACTGAGCATTTGAGTGTATTCCCCTACAACAAAGTTCTCAGTAATAATACTTATAAACAGATAGCAATAGGTTTGGTTTTCTTTTGTACAAGAATCTAACGTATTATAAGGATGATACGGCTCGAAGGTGGCACTAACTAAAATAGATAACTCCTAATGTCGGTCCAAGAACATCTAATGTATTGTTGTGCAACTTAACGTAGAAAAACAAGGCAATTGGCTTACCACTCTATCCAAGATCGGTCCTACCTCCACCTGCCTTCCTACATGAGTCGATTGGTCATACATCGTGTCTTCATCATCGGAGGACTCGATGTCAGCGTAGTCATCTTCTGTCCATTGTACCCTCAGCCTGCAATGTGTCGCACGCTGGTACCAAGCTTGGTACCGCCTGAACTCACGGTTCGTGTGTGGGTCATTGTTGTCGTCCACATTGTCGTGCATCTCCTCCCATTACTCAATGAAGGACTGGTGGTGCCTCTCCCAGTAAAAAATCTTCTTGTTCTTCTAACGATCCAACCTGCACGTATGTCATCGTTACTTGAATTTATGTACATGTCACCATATTAATAGAAATGGACCATCATGAGACATTTGAAATATTAAAACACTTACTTGTGTAAGTCAACGCCAGTCGAGAACAGAGCCGTAGGCCAAAGCTGTCTCACTCCAAATTGGCATGCAACCCTATCTGGCAGGTGAAACTTGACAGCATAGAAGCAGATTAGAGGGCACCTCATCCTATAGAAGTCGTCATCGAACCCACAAACATTGCTCAACTGAAAAGGAAGTGCGCCCTCTCCACCATACGGCTCCCACTCTACCTGCAACATGTCTAAACAAGATGTTAGATGGTATACTAATCCTTTTCAAAGCAGCATGGAAAATAAAATTTATTTACACTAGACGTCGTCAGCGTGTCTAGCTCGTTCGTGAACTCAATGTACGCCCGGTCTAACCTCACGTATGGAACCCTGACCTGGTCCCAAAGGTATGCCCACGTTGGCTGCCGACTTGGAGACTGACCTTGGAACCACTCATGACAAGCCAGAACCTCTGGGCAGCCAACTGGAAGACAAGCCCACACCCACAACTATAATAGGTACACGCATCGACCAAGTGACGGGTTGGACGAAGACCGACGACACCCCTCGCACAGCTGCCGGTATAGAAAACACAAGACTGTAGAGCCCTAGCTGTAGTGACCTGCCTGGTCCCAGTCACTGAGGCAGTGGATGCACATCTAGGATGTAGGAAGAGAATGTAGGCAAACAGGTGTAGGATCCATGCTCTGCAGTAGTACCCAACTGTCTCCTCATCTGCCTCCTCAGGGCACTGTGAGAACTCTTCCCGTAGCCAGGAGATGGGAACTCCAGAAGTGCAAGCCCCTTGCTCGCCAAGCTTACGTCCAAGGAAGGCCTCCACTCGTGCTCTCCAGCCCTCTGACCTGCACTGCCCGGTGACTGGGTTGCCGTGAATCCTTAGGCCTAGCATCTTCTGACAGTCCTAGAGCGTGATTGTCATCTCCCCAAAAGGTAGGTGAAAGCTGTGAGTCTCCGGCCACTACCAATATTAAAGACAAAGCAAGATTACTTATCAAAAAGTCAATCACATGAACAAATGGCCATGAATGGAGGCAATGATTCAATTTAATACCTATCAACCAACGCAGTTATGGTCGCTGAGTTGAACTTGGGCAACCCACGATAGACCTAAAAAGAGATGACATCTAGGCCAGCTCTTTGCAGGAAAGGAGTGTACCTGTTGTCGTACCGCATGTCCAAGAACCCATTGTGGGTTCTAGGATGAAGGAGCGGAAGGTCCTACATCGAATAAAACATAGTCTCCTATTACTTCACGAACACATGTATGCTCACCAAATGTTGAACAAAACTTAAAGATTATTACCTGCCCCAGCGCTATGAGACGTCCTTGGTGGGTCGCCTCGTACGTCGGGTCGAGCAGGTGGAATTGCTCCATCCTAGAAAAAAAGTGAATGAATTAGAATTTCAATATACAATGAAGCATGAACTTAGAAATATATAAGTAATTGACACAAATACAAGCATAAATTGAGACATGCATAATTAATTAAATGAATACGACAAATATAAAATAATAAAATCAACCAATAGTCCCACCTCACTAATCTACCAATGGCAACTTTGTGAATTGTGGCCAAGTCTACCGCACTTGCCGCACTCGTACTGCTCGAGGTCAGTAACAAATAGAGTTCCTCTCCCACGTCTCGTTTTTCTGGGTATCTGATCCATAACCATCCTATGCCTCGTCCTCTGCCTTGATCCACGCTTGTTCCAACGATAAGTTGGATCCGTAATATACTTCGGCCGATCATATGGAGGCCACTCTCTAGGGTCCCGGAAAGGCAGGAAGCGGGGGCTCCATGTGTGCACAAGCGTGTCGATACTGAACTCGTGAGGTATCCTCCTCTCGATATTATAGTTGCGATGCCTATCTGCTGCTACCAAATGAGAACATAGAAAGTGGTACTGCCTTAGTTTACCACAAGTGCACTTAAAATCTTAGAGGACAACCTCATGTGTGTCAACCCTTTCTCTTGCCTTCTCTAGGTGTGTCTTTGGTTTCAGAGCCCATATCTCTCCATCACCCCGCAACTGCAATGCATGAGCATATCTATCGTTGAACTAGGCAACAAGCTTATAGAAGGTGAATTGAACGATTGCATTCACGGGCATACCACGTATCCCCAATAGCAACTTATTGAATGACTTCGCCATGTTGCTGCACTGAAACTCGTACTTCCATCCACCGGCGTCGTGAGCTCTCGTCCATTTCTCCAAATTCCTCATTAAACTTATGATCCATTGTCTACCTTCTGCATTTGATGTGGTTCTGACCTGGTCCAATTTTTCCTAAAAGTACTTGTACTTAAGCTATCGAGTAGCCTCCTAGAACAAATCAAAGTTACCCTTCACACCATCCTTCCGGAGTAGATTCTCGACAAGGTGCTGAGTACTTCAACGATGGTGCAAAGGTGCATACCCATCCATCTGCTCTCGCACGGCATTAAGTATGCCCTGGTGCCTATCAGATATGACGCTAACCTCCTTGCCAGGCCCAACCACGTGTATCTGGACTAGCCTCAAGAACTATCTCCAACTGTCATTGTTCTCCTTCTCAACCAAAGCAAATGCCAAAGGAACTAACTTGTTGTTCGTGTCATAGGATATGGCTATAAGAAGTGTGCCCTGGTATTTGCCAATCAAGAACGTACCATCAATGGAGAATACGGGACGACAGTGCCTAAAGGCCTCGACATACTGAGGGAAGCACCAGAAGGCACGAAAGAATATCTGCCTCCTATCCTTCCATGCATTAGGTTTTGGGATGTACTCATAATGCATGCCTGGATTCATCGCTTTGATTACATTGAAAAGAACTGGTAGTTGCTCATATCCATCCTCCCAATCCCCATATATCATCTTCCACGCTCGTTGCTTAGCCCTCCATGCTTTACCATAAGTTATCACATATCCTCTATACAACGCCTCAACGGTCCTGATAATTGTTCTCACCTTCATGTTGGGTTTTCCCGATAAAATTCCCATCAACCGCTTAGCAATGAGGGTAGATGTCAACTGCCGATGCCTTAGTGTCAGCTCATGGTCAGCACAATTGTGTGGCCCGACAACTTTTGTGACCTTCTATTTTCCGGTTACCTATTGCTTCCTTGCACAAACCCTCCATAGGCAGCGTTTCTTGTCACACACAACTGTGTAACGGCGCTCCGCATATGAATACAATACCCTGTAAGGCCTCTTTCGTATCACTGCAAAAGCCTACAACCACCTCTTCAAAGCAGGGAGGTCATTGAACACCCTTCCATTCTCAATTACCATGTTAGGACCGACCTCAGGAGCTTCTAGGAGCTCATCATCATGTCCTTCTGCAAACGTCTGATCAGAATGAGCAAGATCGTTGAACTCATGAACTCTAGGATCACGGTGGTCGGGAAAGATATGCCTTGTCATCTCAACATCACTCTCCGTCAGCTCTCCAACAGGGTGATCATCATCAGAATTAAGAGCCTTAGCCATCTCATATGGCTCCAAATCATACATAATTTTAACACTATTGGAGCCACAGAATCCAACTCCAAAGTGCACTTGCGCAGCAACAGGGGGCACATCCACATTCTCAAGAATGTCTCCTGCAACATTAGTAGAGAAATGAGAAAATAATAAAAGAAATAGATGTAAGGAACGAGGTAAGCTCCCAAAAACTATGCGATTAAGACACTTACTCGGATGATTCTGTATCAAAGGGATCTCATAAGGAGGATCTACCATGGAAACATGAGTCTGACAACCATCTCCAACTACCGCATTAGGGGCAGATTGAGCATCGAGAACCGTCGGTGCAATCTGCACATGCGGATAAGGTTCCGAAACGGGAGGGTCGATGTGTGCCTGATGATCTATTGTTGGGGTAAACCCATAAGGGATGGGATCAACTAACACCCGACGCATAACCACATTATCTACCATTGTGAGAGAGGGAGAGGAAGAGAGGCGCGGGGCCCATAGGTATTAAAGGCTTGGCGCCAGTCACTCTGGCGCCAAGATCTACGGCGCCGAGCTCACTGCCATGTCATCTACCACGCCCAGGAGCTCAGCGTCGGAGACGCTGGCGTCGAGACGTGTTAGCTCGGCGCCAGCACCAATAGTGCCGAGCTAAGGGTTTATTTTTTGAATTCTTTCCGCCAGGAGTCTATTTGTGAGAAACTTTCAAAAAAAAGGCTAAAATATAAAAAAGATGGATTATAAGAGAAGCGAACAGGGATTCTGTAGAGAAGCTAGGAGGGAACGGTCGTAACACAAGGAGTCGGTGGAGAAGCTGGAGAAAGCGCACAGTGTAATCCAAAGCTGATTCTAGAAGATTCTTGTTGGGGCCTGGGCCGTCAGATTGGGAGATCTAACGGTCAAAAAAAATCTGCCGACGTGGACACGTGTTCCATCTCTGGAGCTAATGGCTTTTGTAGGGTTAAATGTGTCCATGCCCATGCCCTGCAGCAGACGGTTTCCGGTACACTTATTTCAAAATCATATCCGTCCATCATCCATGGCATGGTACACCGAGATGCCCGTCCCTCGTATCTTGATTTCCCAAAATAAGACCTTATTTAAATGTAAAGTGTAAAGTTTTAGGGTGTCACGTGAGATATCGTATGAAACGTTCAGATACTAATAAAAAAGCAAATTACAGAATCCGTCAGCAATCCGTGAAACGAATTTATTAAATCTAATTAATCCATTATTTGCATATGTGTTACTGTAGCACTACATTGTTAAATCATGGACTACTTAGGGCACGTACAACGCGCTGCGGAAGGCCGTCTGTATAACGCTGTTTTTGTAGATACACCCTCTATACGACGTATTCAATGTAGAGAGAGCGTGTCCGTCGTCTCACGAGACGGCGGCTCCGTCTCGTGCTCCCAGGCAAATCGACGGCTTCGTCTACCGCTGTACCAGCCGATGGTAGCGAGCTACTCCGTGGCTGGATCGAGTGTGCGAGACATGTTGTATATGCACTGTATTGTTTATGAATGAATGCAGCTCATCTCATTTGTATAAAAAATAAAATAATATACGAAGACCTTAAATAGGTTCAAAAAGAATCCATCATATTATATTATAATATATAAATATACTATATATATTGATGCTTCCAAAAAAATGTTATAACCATGATCATCTTATTATTTTTCGTTTGATCTATTTTGTATCAATAAGCATCACAATGGTTTACACCAATAATATTTACACTCGATCTTAGCTACATGCAAGCATTAGATAAACAATAGACAGCCAAACAGACAACCCACTGTACAAGCTATCTATTTAGCTGTCTGTTTGTTATGTGACATCATCGTACAGACAGCACTCTGTCTAAGGGTTGTACATGCCCTTAGACTTAAAATATGCGTCTTGTAAATTAGTCGTAAATTATATAATTAATTATTTTTTAAGTCTATATTTAATACTCTTTATATACTCGATGAGATACGAGCAGCCACCCACAGAGAACGTTGACAGCGGCGCATAACCCGCGGCGGAA
The DNA here is from genome assembly GCF_019320115.1 of Miscanthus floridulus. Taxonomy (NCBI): domain Eukaryota; kingdom Viridiplantae; phylum Streptophyta; class Magnoliopsida; order Poales; family Poaceae; genus Miscanthus; species Miscanthus floridulus. Next base: position 159,116,555 of record NC_089581.1, read on the forward strand.
AGCGACGCGCGCGCGATAAAACAGCGGGGGAGCCGGCAGCAAGCCCAAGTGCTCAACTCGCCTCTCGAAATCTTCGCTCCGTCCGCTCCTCATCCCACTTCCTGCTTCCTACACCAGCAAGCATGATCTCCCCGCGCCCCGCGCTCTCCCCGAGCTTCCTCGCCTTCCGGCCCGGGTCCCCGGCCGCGTCGCCGCCGCCCTCCCCGCGCCTCCACGCGCCGCCGCCCCTCTCCGCCTCCTTCTCCACCGTCGCCACCGCGGCGCCGGCGGGGCACGCGGCGGCCAGCTCCTTCTACGACGTCCTCGGCCTCCGCCCCGGGGCCAGCGCGCGGGAGATCAAGGCCGCGTACCGCCGCCTGGCGCTCGCCGTCCACCCGGACGCCGCCGCCCCGCAGCACCCCACCGCCTCCTCCGCCGAGGACTTCATCCGCGTCCACGCGGCCTACTCCACGCTCTCCGACCCCGACAAGCGCGCCGACTACGACCGCCGCCGCCGCCTCTCCGCCGCCGTCGCTCTCGGACGCTCGCCCTCGTTCCCGGCGCACCGTTCCCGCCGGACCTGGGAGACTGACCAGTGCTGGTGAGTGGTGACATGTGAAGAAAGATCTTCGACGTCGGCGGCTGGTGCGGCCCCCGCAGTCCCCGTCGGGCCGCAGAATCTTCCGATTGGTTGGTAACGCGAAGATCCTCGCACCCGCAGCCACTGGAGTAACTTGTGACCGAGCGATATGCTCTCAGAAAGCATAGCGCAGCCTTGCACGCATCCGCTGCGGCCTGTAAAAATGTTGAAATGTATGGTATGTGACGTCCTCTGTTTTGGATCTGGATGTGTAGTGTCTGCATGACTTGCGCGGCCATGTGAGATTGTGATAGGATAGGTTGACTTAATACTCCGACATGATCGAGATAAGGCTGATGACCACAGCAATAATGCAGTCGAGCTATGAGAAGAAAGCGATTGGTCTGTCTCGTTGCATACTCTTCTTCTTGGGTGATTCCGACTGGTCGTGGACGCGGTTGGAAGATACAGTAAGTAATATATGGCAGTGTCTTTGCATACTCTTCTTGCGTGGTGAATGCAGACGTGTCGCGCTGTTTTTGAATTCTGAACATTTCAAGAGACAGAATTGCTTGTTTTCCATTGGGGAAAAAAAAGGTCTGCGTGACTGCGTCCATCTTCCCAAGTCGAACCACGAGCGACATATTAATAAATAATAATCGTATAAAAGTTCATCAAATCGATCTGATTGCGACATATTAATAATCGTATAGAATTTCATCGATTCAATCTCTGATTGCTATGCTTGTCACCATCACGCCATGTACTGTGAATTGTGCCGTTTGATGCTATTGCCAGTGCGTGCATGATGTGTGCTGTTTGTTGGTGAAAAAACTGACCTAGCGGCTAGCGCCCTGGATTCTTTATACGAGCAGCAGTCGCTCGCACGGCGGCAAGGGCTAATCCGTTACAGTATTCTGCTGATGCTGCGTCACAACACCACAACTGCACAACATAAGGATAGGGCTAATCCGTAGTACTATCATCTACTCCGTAGAAGTTCAGCGGTCACCATCTCACCTCATTTTCAGAAACCCGCAAGGGACGATAAACCTTGATTTTGTGCTATAATAACCAGTGGGTCCGACAGAGGCGCTGAGTCTGCATCCATCCAAACAAATCTGTGGATCCGATCCTAAACCAGCCAATGTCGGATGCAAACGTTTCAACAAAATATGGACAAACAATTGGTTGATGTCCGGGCACATACTTTTCTACCCTTCTAGAATCTAAGACTTTAGATGTGTTTGGCTCCTCGGTGGCCATCCACCATGGTCATGGATTCGTGGGCGGCAGGACCTACACCCACATGCTCTACTACTCTGCTTCGCTTCACGTCAAAGCCATGCTTTCTTGGCGCAAAGATGGATGTTTTCAAGGAGCGTTCTTCGTGTGGCCACTGCCCACAAACATTCTTTTTCTTTCTTCTGCCCAATAGAAACTTCTTTCTTTGAGAGTAGCGGCGCCATTGACAAAGTAATGGGGTCATCCATACCCGTGCCCTAAAATATCCATCTCCAATTATCCAACAACCAAGCATCTATTCAGTTGAAATTCCGAAGACGAGCAACAACAGAACAGGTTAATGAACAGAGAGGCTACTATGGATGAGATACGAGTGTATACAGAAAGTGAAACACAAGTTCCTCTGCCCCCAACATCCGCACGGACGGACACCCACACCTGCACACCGTTTTGCGCGCTCACACAGGGCCCGCGCCCACTTGACCTCACGCGAGGACCGCTCACGTCTCCTCCGCTTCCTATAGTTAAACATCCGGAATAGGTTTTAGTTAAACATCCGGAATAGGTTTAACTAGGTTCTCTCCGGTGGACCGACTCTCGCGTAGTATACGATCTTTATGTCAGTCGCGCCAGTAATGTCTTAGTCGTCGTGACTGTATTGCTGGTAGATGCATTCTTCACAGATGTCATGCGAGTCGTATTGTGCACGACTGGCCCGTCCTTGTTCAGAGTTATTGCTGCACTGTGGCTTCGTACTTCGCGTTCGCCTGTGGTTCACGATAGTTGTGACCCACGTCTCCCCGTACTTCTTTCTACGCTCTTGCCGGACCCTTGCCCTACAGCCGTACTAGTCATTAATGGCCTCGAACATCGCTCGTCTTGAACGCGCGAAAAATTCGGTCGATTCATTTGTAGTGGCCCCGCGCAGGAACCAAAGGTGGACTGTGCCAGGACCACTGACCGCTCTGCCATTACAAGAAGTGTCTTGGCTTAGCCACTGAGTATCACCACTCGGTGCATTCCAGCTCACCTAGCCCTTCGTTTTGAGCAAGCTTTTCGCTCAATCCTCCCTTGCAACTGCCCACCTAGGATGGCAGGAGCCTGGGTTAGCAGTTACTGCCTGAACACTGATGGTTTTCTCAAAATCCTATATGCCACCCTGCAAAAACTCAGGGTCAAGGATCGTCTCGAGTATGAGGGCCGTGAGTATGAAAAGCATGGCACTGAGCGGTGTGAAGTTACCGTCTATATTGGAAAGAGTCAGGAGTTTCCCGACATCACTGAAGCCTGGAATGTGACCGCAACCAGGTTTCGTTTCGTCGACACCTACCAAGTTGTGACCCGCAAAGCCTTGCGGCACCTTTGCCAGATCTATGAAGAGCCCATTTCTCGTACTCCCATGAGGTTCTTTCCACCTTTGAAAAAAAATCGACGGGTATGGAGGGCTCGTATGGAGGCTTTGCAAGGGCGGGATGCGCAAGAAGACAGTCCAACCGTGGTGCACTTGACCACGTACCTGCTTGCTCTAGATTAGCAGTATGACCGGCAAGACTCAGAGCTGAGGAAGTGCGTCCGGTGAGCCGAGGAAGTCGAGATCTTCTCCAGGTTGCTCCAGGTGCAGCTTGCTGAAGCGCATGCCAGTGTGGCAGCCACAGAGAGTCGGGAGACTGCTATGTCAGAAGCCCTAAAGGAGGTCAAAGATCGGCATGCCCATTAGTTGGGAGAGGCCTACCTTGTCACCAGGGCCAAGCGGAGGACGCTAGCTGCTGAAAGGCAGGATCCCTTGACCTTGGAGGGAATCCCTATCCACCCATCGAAAAGAAGGAGAACCGGCATTGCAATACCGCCAGCACCCCCACCCTCGGAAGTGTCAGAAGTAGAACCCTTGCTTCCCCTCACTCAGACACTGTCAAGAGAGGAGGCAGATCCATAGCCAGGGCGGTAGAAGAATCCACTAAGCCCGAGAATGAAGATGTGTGGTCCAACAAAGTAGATTAGTTGCCTTAGGAAGATGTACCCATAGTTAGTGGTGTCTTTCGTCGCTGTCCTCCAGTATTGTAATCTTTCCATTGTATTTCGTCCGTAGTTGTTGAGATTGTCCAATCGTAGGAATGGTGAACGATGTGTCGAGAATGGGAGAGTGAGTGCCGGTATGTTGTACCAGTATAAGGACGTTTGGAATGTGCATTTTCTTTATTTCGTTGTGTTTATTGCGTCCATCTACCCTTAGGTCTCGTTAGACATGCTTAAGGTTTTCAAGGACAATGTTAAGTCGGTTACAAGAGAAGTTGTTATTCAGATGCCAGCATACCAGCCATGATGGGATAACGAAGCACATTGTATCGACTAATTGTGGATGTCCCAGCAGAACACTTGAATCTCTTAAATCAAATTCGTTGTGGGATTTGAATTCCTTGTTCCTTGTTGCGAAAGGAACCCTTGTTGTCTGAATCTTCCCTTGCAATACTCAAATTTTGTGGTATATGACCCCACCGCCTTCTTTGCGTATAAGTTGGTAATAGTTGCTTGGTTAATAGCTTATGGTGCCATGATGAAACTAAGGGCTCCTGTGGAACAGCTGTCACATGATGATGCTGCTCGACACGTGCTGGTATCGAGGTTGTTGACCAAGTACATTTACCAAGTTACACCGCCATACCGCTCTTGATACAAAATATTCTTCTTGGAAATATTTGGGTGTTCAAACGGGAAATCCACAACGGGTTGATGAAATAGTGTTCCCTCAAGTAAACAAGAGAATGTGGTTTTGGAGGAAGCATGTATGTCATGATCCTAGTTCATACAAAAGGTTGACGCATATTGTGAACAAGAAAGGGAAGGAAAAGAAGTGCAACAAGGAAAAGTTAGCCTCGGGTAGTAGGGAGTGATTGGAAAAGCCCGAGTGGACGTCATGACCCAAGCCCAATGTCTAGCTCGACCACGTTACGCACGTCGGTCACTATTGCCGCATGCCCTGCGGACGCCATCAGTGTCAGGGTCCACTAGCACCCTGTCCTCGCATAACCACGGCATTACGTTGCATCCACCATAATCGTGCATTGTGCGCTTCCCTTTTTTCGGCATCCAATCGGCTCTCGATCCTTGCCCTCATCCCTGTAACAGACTCCCTCTTGTTTTCCTCTTTTGGGGACACAGCCACCACACGCCTCCCTCATCGGGTGAACCCCCTCCCCTCTCCTTTTTCCTCCCTTCACTCTAGCTCACGCAAGGAGCGCACCATGGCCGACGCTCTTCCCACCTTGTGACCATCAGTGTTCCCTTCCACGCCGCCTCCACTTCTGGTGCACTGCGCCCCCACCTCCGTTCGTCACTATAAGATGCCCTTGGCCTTTGCTCTCCTTCTTCATCCCCATCCCCTCGAATCTGAAACAGAGCTACGAGATCCAGTCGTCATTCAAGGAACTAGGTTCGTTAGTCAGAGGTGATTGTGTAATCTGAGAAGAAGAAGGGATCTGGTTTTCGTCAAAGAAGTTCAAGTCTACCATTGGTTAGTTTGGTCTTAGGGTTCACGATGTTTGAGTTCTCAGTCTCCTGTTTCTGGATCTGTTGGGCATACGCCATGTTTTGGATAATCATTTTCTTGTTGTTTCTCCATTATACTCGTCTAACTCAACTTCTGGATTAAGCCTTGGTTGTACTAGGTTGCTCTTAACCGTGTATCTCTAAATACTTGTGTGGTTTAGTGTTCGACGTTGTGTAATCTTCCGTGTAATTTTAGAACTGCGAAGTGTAATAGCATTTTCCCCTTTCTGATTCTTATTTTGAATCTCGAGACAAGATTCTCTTAAGGAGGGAAGATTGTAACACCCCTGGTTTTACGAGCTTCCTTAGCACCGAGATTTAGGTCCGAGAAGGATTAGCCTAACAAGTTTCTAAGTTTTAAAAATTTATAACACACGTGAGGCGAAAAACAATTCCTAGGAACAAGGATCAAACATAACTTGTATTTAGTACTTGAATAAAAATTGAAGTACAAGTTTAGTAGATGGAAATGCAACTTTAACTTTTGGAAAATAGATGTTGTCAACTAGTGTTTTGGGAGCTCAAAAATCAAATTCGACGTTAAGATAAGCTCTTTTCGTTAAGTCAGCAAACACTTGAACTATTGTGTAAAATACCACTTTTGGCGAATTATATTGAGCAAAATAGTTTAATGGTGCTTAAATATTTTGCACCTATGGGTTAGTATAAGGTATGGACTATAGCATGAAATACTTGTTCGTAGCAGTTAATAGGGTTTGGGCCTTTTAAAAATTATAACAAAAGTGTTAATGGTTGTTAGTTTGAATTGAATCCTTAACTTTTCTAAGTATGGAAAAGTAGTAAGACAATGCTATTTTGACATTTAATTTCTAACAAAAATGTTTAAACACTAGCTGCATGTTTTGGTATTGTTGATTGCATCAAAGCAAGTGCTTGAGCATGGCCTAGGTCGAAGTTGTCTTGGATGTCATGTTGCTCTCGTAAAAATTGCCCAAACTTCATTGGAACGCGTTGTTAACTATGTTGTTGGCACTCTGTTCGTGAACCAGCACTCTGGCGATGAACCCAAGTTGGCATCATTTTATCTCCCTCTCTAGTTGCTTTTGGGTCATGGCGATTGCTCCGCTAGCTAGCTGGTAGTGCTGACTTTGGGTTAGTAGGATTGGTTGAACTTCGGTTGAGATGATCGACATCCTTTGCTTCGCTTTAAAATTCATGCACATCATATGTCTGGCTCATGTGCATGGTCACCTCGCGCAGCTACTCGGCATTGTGTGGCTGGCCGCGTTTCACGCACCGTGATGCCGAGCCTGGTCGGCCTGTCTAGCCGTGGGTTGCCATGACCGGCCCTAGCGGGCCGCTATCATTGCCCTACGTGGCTAGTCACCGCTCTACTGCCCCTGCTGCCACCTTTCCCACCTCACGCTATGGTGCTGTTGTTGTCCTTCTTGCTATCAGGCGCATGGGCGTGTCCCTACTGCCGGCGCCATCATGTCGTCGTCGCGTCTGCGCCCTCTGCAAACCTACGTCGTTGCTTGGCCCTGTCCAATGGCACTGCCTCTACCGCGTGCACGCTGTCGGTCTAGCCATGCGTGGGGCCAAGTCGACATCGTGGTAGTCATCGTCTGGTTGTCATGGTGCTTGTCACGCCATTCGATTCACCTACCTGCTGAGTCACTGTCTCCCTTGGCTATCTTGTAGCGTTGCGATCTCGCCCCCACTGCCCTGCCGCTCACGCGCCATTGTCGCCTTGCTACACTACGTCTATCACTCTTGCTTGTTCTATTTACATCGTTATCCCCTCACTCACTAACGTGCCTCTGTTACCGCCTCCACGGTCATGTCCCCACACGACTATGCCCTCATCGTGTCTTGGCCGATCCACGTTAAGTTGAGGCCGCTGTCCACAATGTAGCAGCGGAAGCACACCATTGCTTCCTTTCTAAATCTCTAGCTTAGGCTTCGCAGCGCAATTCCCCGCATCAATGGGTGGCATAGGTAGTCAGCAATGTGCCCTATTCTCCTCAAGCCCGGCCGATCACTACCGACCGGCAATTTGGTGTTTTGCTCGCCGCCGACCGTGGGCGCCACCGAATCGGTAGGTTGGGAGGCAAGGCATGTAGGAGTGGTAGCAGTTCGATTGCTCGTAACCCTGCACTCGCCTTGACTCCCTCTTTTTGATGCTCACACTATTTTAGACAGGGACCTCGTCGGTGACGTGGTGACGCATCGGTGTCTGGATCGGGGCGTCGCCGCCGTGCCCGGACACATGTGGCCAGGCCACCTCAGCTTTTCCTTGCTTCAACCATCACTATAGCATACATCCCGATGAGCTACTGATGCTTCTCCGCCATCTCTACCTTTTCGTGAGGACGTAGGCTTGCCGGAACGCTCGCGTCGCCTTACGGATCCACCATCGTCGAGGCTAGTGTTGAGTAGCACCCCGTTAAACTTTCCGCTGCCTCTCACCATTGCGCATTGGCCCGTGGGTCCTAGCAGGTATGATGGACGTGCCGATTTGGCCCTTGGTAGGCTGGCGTGGCCATGCTATGCCGGCCAGAGCCGCACCATCACGCGCAGGGACACCGAGGACCGCCCCGTTGCGAAGGCAACACATTCTAGGGTCCTAAGTGCAAAACTTGAATCTGTTGTAATAGTGTTGCGCTGCGCCGCTTAATTGTCCAAAAATACGAGTCCTATTTTGCAAAATGAGCACGCCCATGCGGGCACCTCCATCCTTGGGCCATACTAGGCAGCCGCGACGTGCACGCGGCCGCGACACGCTAGGATACCGGGCCAGATGAGGTGGCTGCCAGCCCTTTTCCTTTTCTAAGTATTTTCTAATTTAGTTTCTAAGGTAAACATGTAAATTCAATATAAAATTGTGTAGTTAACCAAAAAAATGTGAAACCAATTTTGATAAGTTCCTAAAATCATGATCTATCTGCTAGTATATTTTGTTCACATAGTTTTATAATATTTTTAGGAGTTATCTAATTAATTTAAGATGCTTAATATTGTAAGATATAAACTTGTAGGAATTTTTGTGATAAATTAGTGATAGTGTTGGCTCTAGAGCTTTCATAGTAAATTCCTCACATTATTAGGTGTTCACTGTAATTTTTGTAGCTCCATAATAATTAGTTTGCTAAGGTAGCTAAATGAACCATAGTTCAAAAATATATGTTTAATCAATAAAATGCCGAAACACCTTGGAATTTTAAAACTAGAACATTTTTCCGGAGACAGCTTTTGTTTACACCAAAATTTGGGAAGAAGAACATGGGAATTCGAAGCTTCCAAGATTATGTCATCAAAGAATCGATTGCATAAGGATCGATATCAGCTAGTTTAGATGCGGCACTAGAATCGGCTCTCTTCGAATGATGTCAGCAGATGACGACAATGAGCTACGATTGGCGTCGGGAAATACATGTCGGACTCTACAAAAAGGGAAAGATTAGGGTCCAAGTTATCTTAAGTTAGGAATATTTTCTTTTATACCAAAGATTGTAATAAGTCGTATTTAAGTAGGATTCATGCTTAAGCTTCGGGTACAAATATTGGACCCCGCTATTGTAAAAAGATATCAATCCAATTAATCAATACAAGTTACTTTTTTGGCTTTACACCAACTCTTAGGAGTAGGAGTAGTGTATATCTCGATGAATTCTTCAACAAGCAGGGCTGCATCGATCTGGCTGAACTCTGGCTTCTCTGTAAGTACCGTCATGGCTTATGCTTCTATTTGTATGGCTGCATCGGTTAAGTTCGACCTCCACTGTAAACTTTAGTATAAGCTAGTTATCGACTCTTATCTAGTTCAAGTATGGCTGCATCGATTAAGTTCGATCTCCACTACTCGAATTAGATTACGGTCAAGTTATCGACTCTACCTAAGAGTTGCATCCTTTGGGTAGATTCATTAAGTTATCGATCTTGTTGATATTCTTATTGTTATTTAGTTTTCAGCAACATCAATCTGTCAGATCGAGATCGATCTAGATCGGCCTCACATCTTTTTAGTTCATCGTTTGCATTGTTACAATACGATATTTCTTACAATAAGCGATGGGTTACGTTTTATCGGCTGTTCTACTTCAATCTTGATCGTGCATAGTACGTGGTTAAGGCACGTATGATCTTAAAGAGGTTTGCTGGGTAGTTAAATCTGGTCTATAGTTTGCTATTATGGCTGCAACGATCCGATCGATCCCCACTGATGGCACTTTAGATCGGAGGATGCTAGTTGGTAGATTTATTCTCGATCAGGCGTGACCTTAACTATTTGCTATGCCTGCATCGGCTAAATAGCCGATCGCCCATGCTTTAACACCTACAATGTGTCTCCATGATTCTATTAAATGTGAATAGATTTGTGTGCTTTAAAGGTTTGATTTGTTGTTTTTATCATGGCTGCCATCGATCCGGTCTAACCCCACTGTTAGAGATAATAGGTTAGGTCTGATGAGTTCATAGGTTTGTCCATGTTAAATAGTTGATTGTTCACATGCCATAGTCCCTTTTCACCTATGAAAGCATCTAGGCCCCTAGTTGGGTTTCGGTAATTAATGACAATACATGATTACTGTGACTAACGTGTGTTTTGTAGAGGCAAATTAAGTTAGGTCATGGTAATGGAGATCGATTGGGCTATCATGGTAGGCATACCCCTATGATGGAAATCATTTCAGTTTTCAAAGGATGGACGAGAAGGTTAAGGATGGACTAGTTCAAAGTGTCGATTAGAGTTGAAGAGACACTTAGAGTAGTTTAGGACTTTGTTTTTCCTTTGGCCATACTATTAAGAGGGGTGTGGACGGGTAGCTTGACCTAGGTGAGTCTAGTGGGTTAGGTGTGGTGCACACTTGCTAAACCTAGCACTAGGTAGCTCCTAAAAAGTCCTTAGATCCATTGGAGCAAACTTCATTCATGTATGATCGAGAGTTGGAAGTAAATGGAGGGGCAAATACTGATCGAACACTGGCTTCAGTGTGACCGGACGCTGGCATAGAGTCCGATCAGTTCATTTGATCAAGGTGAAGTTGTCTGGAAGTGATCGGACGCTGAGAGGTGAGTGACCGGGCGTTGAGGGCCAGCATCCGGTCGACTCCAGTAAGGTTCTAGAGAGGGAAAATCATTATCTAACGCGCTCAGTTAGTGCTGACCAAACACTATCCAGCGTCTGGTCACCACTTGATCATTGGAGTTCGAGGTGAACTGACCGGAGCGTCCGGTCATCCCACAGAGTCACATAATGGTTCATTTTTCAGCCGGTGTTATAAATACTTCCTCCATTCGTGTGTGGGGGTACTTTTGCTCATTCCAACAGCTAAGAAACACCTTTGTGAGTGCCAAGAAGAGCAAGGTCCTAGTGAGGTGATTGAGATTTGAGAATCCCAAAGAGAGCCCTCATAAGTGAGATCAAGAGTAGCAAAGTGTGCATCCACCCTTCTCATTAGACTTGTCAAGGTCAAGTGAGAATTTGTGCTTGTTACATTTGGTGATCGCCATCACCTATATGGCTTGGTGGTGATTGGGAGCTTGGTGATCATACGTCGGAGCTTCTGGATGACCCAACTCAAGTTGTGGGTGGTTATGGATGATTGACCACGACAGAGTGTTGAAGAATCAATCCGTAGAGAGCACTTGATCCTTACGCAGATCAAGGGGGAGCTACACCCTTACGCAGGTGCTCCAACGAGGACTAGTGGGGAGTAGTGACTCTTTGATACCTCGGCAAAACATCGCCGCATTCTTCCTTCTCTCTTAACTTTGAGCATTTACTTTGAGCAATTCAATTCTTGTCATTTACATTCATAGAATTGCCATGCTAGAGTAGGATTGGAACTTAGGTTGCAAGACTCTTTGTGCGATAGATCAATAGAAACACTTTCTAGGCATAAGGGGTTAATTGGGCTAACCATAGGATGTGCGATAGATCAATAGAAACTCTTTTGAGATGTTTCCTAAAGAATGTGCTAATGAAATGTATTCACACTTGAATGTTCTTGTAGAGGAAGCCAATGGGCTTGGACTCACTCAAATGCAACCATCCGATGTTGTAAGAAAGATCTTGGGTATCCTCCCCATTGACAAATATGGGCATATTGTGACCGTGCTTCATCAAGGTGATCTTCCCACCGCTACACCGACACAAATCTTGGGAAAGATCAATGCTCATGAGATATACATGCACATTACACCTCAAGATGGCTCATCCTCTAACAAGAAGAAAGACAAAGACTTAGCATTCAAGGCTAGCCAAGAGAAGGGCAAAGCAAGACTTGAGTATGAGAGCTCAAGTGATGATGAAGTTGATGATGCAAGTCTTGCTCTCATGGTGAGAAAACTGCCAAGATGCTAAAGAAGCTCAACAAGAGTAGCATCAAGTTCGATGGCAAGAAGAAGTTCTTCACTAGCTCTAGAAGGAAGTCAATCTCTAAGATGGATTGCTACAATTATGGAGAACTTGGTCATCTAGCACACCAATGCACCAAGCCCAAGAAAGATAAGTTCAAGAATAAGTACAAGGGTAAGAAAGATGACTCAAGTAATGAAGAAGAAGATGAGAAGAAGAAAAATAAGCCATACAAGAAGAGAGATGGCAAGAAGAAGGACTTCCACAAGAAGAAGAGTGGAAAGGCATACATCATTGGCGATTGGCTCATGAACATTGATTCATTTAGTGGCTCATCCGATGATGATAGTGACAACGAGAAGGTGGCCACCATTGTTATTGACTCTTCATCATCTTCACCGCCACCACCACCATCATCCTCTACACACCTATGCCTTATGGCCAAGGGTGAATGCAAGGTATCGAATGATGATGATAGTAGTGGTGATGAACATGCTAGTAATGATGATAGCGATAGTGATGATGATGAATATGAATCACCTTCTTATGATGATCTAGCTAGATTGCTAAAATAATACACTAAGATCATTATAAAGACTAGAGCTAAGAATGAAAAGCTAGAAGCTAAGAATGATTCACTTTTAGCAAAATGTGATATGGCGGAAAAGGCTAGTATTGAGCTTAGAGAAGCAAATCATGCTATATCATCCAAACTCAAAGAGCTCAAATCTTCTAAAAAAGAGCTTAAAGATAAACATGATAAACTTGAGGGGATGCACAAAGAGATCATCACTAGCCACAACAAGCTAAAAGAAGAATACACTACTCTTAAGATTAATCATGATAATCTTGTCATTGCTCAAGAATTTCTATCCAATGAGCCACATGATGCTACTAACAATGTTGTTAAGATTGATATAGCTACATCATGTGATGATTTGATCATTGAGAGCATTAAGCAAAGTTCTAGTAGCAAGGGCAAACAAGTGGTTGAGGCCGATAATTATGATGAGTTTGTCAAGCTCAAGAATGACAATGAAAAGCTCAAGAAAGATCTTGAAGAAATCAAAAGCCACAACACTATTGTGCTAGAAACTCTTAATCATGATGGTGATTTGATGCTTGAGAATGAGAAGCTAAAAGAAAAGAACAAGAAGCTCAAGGAAGAGAAAAACAATGATGCTCTCAAGAAAGAGAATAAGAAGCTCAAGTTAGAGAAAGAGCATCTCAAGATTGGTTTGAGCAAGTTCACAAGAGGCAAGCATCTTCAAAGTGAGCTACTAATGAATACCATTATGAAGATGGATAGAAGTGGCATTGGGTACTTGGCAAACCAAGAGAAGAAGGCTTAAGCTCAACAATAACACAAATCAAAGCTGAAGCCAAAGAGATGCTTTGAGCGTGGACAAGAAGGTCACTTTGCCCATGAGTGCCAAACTCCACCACCACAACCCTTTCCCAAGCATGCTAGACCTTTTACCTTCAATGCTCATTACATGCTTAGAAAGGATTCTAGTGGGAAGATAAAAGTCATGTTCTTAGGACCTCCCAACAAGAATAGGCCTAAGAAAATTTAGGTAGCAAAGTCACTTGTTGAGAAGGTGAAGGGCCGTCAACAAGTTTGGGTTCCTAAAGCTTGATCTCTTGTGTGTAGGTGAACTATAAGACCGGTGAAAGTCATTGGGTTATTGATAGTGGTTGCACACAACACATGGCCAGTGATCCTCGTATGTTCACCTCACTAGATGAAGAAGTAGATGGACAAGAAAGAATCACATTTGGAGATAATTCAAAGGGCAAGGTTAAAGGATTGGGCAAAGTGGCAATATCAAATTATCATTCTATCTTAAATGTGCTATATGTTGCTTCATTTTGCTATCTGTTGGACAATTGTGTGATCTTGGCTTTCAATGCTTGTTCAACGAGAAGGAAGTTGTTGTATCTAAGAATGATGATGATCAAGTGATATTCAAAGGATTTAGATACAACAACCTATATCTAGTGGACTTCACCTCCGAAGATGCTAATTTGAAGACTTGCCTATTCACCAAAACAACACTTGGGTGGCTATGGCATAGAAGACTTGCTCATGTTGGGATGAGCTCACTCAAGAAGCTAATGAAGAATGATTTGGTGAGAGGGTTGAAGGATGTGAAGTTTGAGAAGGACAAGCTTTATAGTACATGTCAAGCCGACAAGCAAGTTGCAAATACTCATCCAACAAAAGCTTTCATGTCAACCACAAGAGTGCTAGAACTCCTTCATATGGACTTATTTGGACCAATAACGTACAAGAGTTTGGAAGGAAATCTTTATTGTCTTGTGATTGTTGATGACTATTGAAGATACACATGGGTATTCTTCCTTCATGACAAATCCAAAGTTGCATCTTGCTTCAAGAAGTTTACCAAGAGAGCACAAAATGAATTTAAAGTGAAGCTCAAGAAGATTAGAAGTGACAATGGCAAAGAATTTAACAACACAAATATTGAAGCCTATTGTGATGAAGTTGGGATCAAGCATGAGGTCTCTGCAATATATACTCCTCAACAAAATGGTGTAGTTGAGAGAAAGAACCATACATTGATCACTCTTGCAAGAACAATGCTAGATGAGTACAACACCCCTCGAAGCTCTATGGGTGGAAGCTATCAATACCGCATGCTATGCATCCAACCGCCTATTCCTTCAAAAGTTCCTTGGCAAGACACCTTATGAGTTGCTTAATGGGAAGAAGCCGGACGTCTCCTTCTTTAGGGTGTTTGGTTGCAAATGCTACATCTACAAGAAGCGGCAACACCTAGGGAAGTTTCAAAGACGTTGTGATATTGGTTTTCTTATTGGTTACTCATCAAAATCCAAAACATATAGAGTATTTAATCATGCCACCGTCTTGGTTGAAGAAACATATGATGTGGAATTTGATGAATCTAACTGCTCCCAAGGAGCACATGAGAATCTTGATGATGTAGGTGATGAACCATTGAGGGAGGCTATGAAGAACATTCCGGTTGGAGACATCAAGCCTAAAGATGATGAAGATGATGTACAAGTGATTGATCCACCTTCTCCATCAAATATGCCACAAGATGTTGATAAAGATGGGAGAGTAGAAAATGAAGACACATATGTCTCTCATGATCAAATAGTGGTACAAGTACAAGATGTTGATGCTCCACAACCTCCTCCTCAAGTGGTTAATAGAAGAAATATACCTCTACAATAAGATCATCCATAAGATCTCATCATAGGAAGTCCATCAAAGGGTATAATGACTCGTTCACAAAAACTTGCTTTATTTATTGCTCATCACTCTTTTGTCTCTTCCTTTGAGCATACTAAGGTAGAAGAAGCTCTTCAAGATCCGGATTGGATAAATGCCATGCATGAAGAGTTGAACAACTTCACCCATAATGAAGTTTGGACTCTTGAAGAGTGGCCAAAAGGTGCAAGAGTCATTGGAACAAAGTGGGTGTTCCGCAACAAGCAAGATGATCAAGGCATTATTGTGAGAAATAAGGCAAGACTAGTTGCAAAGGGGTTCTCTCAAGTTGAAGGTTTGGATTTTGGAGAGACCTTTGCACCGGTTGCAAGACTAGAAGCCATTCGTATCCTCCTTGCATATGCATCACATCATGACATGAAACTATATCAAATGGATGTGAAAAGTGCATTCTTAAAAGGCTTTATTAATGAACTATTCTATGTTGATCAACCTCCCGAGTTTGAAGACCCTAGATATCCTAAACATGTTTATAGGTTGTCCAAGGCGTTATATGGGCTTAAGCAAGCCCCAAGAGCTTGGTATGAGCGCCTTCGGGACTTCCTTATTGAGAAAGGCTTTACCATTGGGAAGGTCGACACCACACTATTCACCAAGAAACTTGATGGGCATATCTTCATTTGTCAAGTGTATGTTGATGATATCATCTTTGGATCATCAAATGAAGATTCTTGCAAAGAGTTTGGTGAATTGATGTCGAAGGAGTTTGAGATGTCAATGATTGGAGAGCTTACATTCTTTCTTGGTTTTTAAGTCAAGCAAATGAGAGAAGGGATTTTCATCTCTCAAGAGAAATATACAAATTATCTTCTCAAGAGATTCAAGATGAATGAATGTAAGCCAATCAAGACACCAATGCCAACTAATGGACATCTCGACCTAGATGAGGGAGGTAACACGGTTGATTAAACTCTCTACCACTCTATGGTTGGTAGCTTGTTATATTTAACTGCATCTAGGCCCGACATCATGTTTAGTGTGTGTATGTGTGCTAGATTTCAAGTTAATCCTAAGGAAACTCATTTGATTGCCGTTAAAAGAATCCTTAGGTATCTTAAGCACACACCAAGCATTGGCCTTTGGTATCCCAAAGGAGCTATATTTGAATTAGTTGGCTATTCTGATTTGGATTATGCTGGTAGCAAAGTTGATAGAAAAAGCACATCTAGAGGGTGCCATTTGCTTGATAGATCACTTGTGTCTTGGTCATCCAAGAAACAAAATAGTGTGGTTTTGTCCACCGCTGAAGCGTAATACATTGCCGTGGTGCTTGTTGTGCACAAATTCTTTACATGAAACAAACTTTGCTAGACTATGGTGTAGTTCTAAAAAAAGTACCTCTTTTGTGCGACAATGAAAGTGCGGTAAAACTTGCAAATAATCTAGTTCAACACTCTCGCACCAAGCACATAGATATCCGTCATCACTTTCTTAGAGATCATGTTGCAAAGAATGATATTTCATTAGAAGGTGTAAGGACCTAGGATCAATTGGCGGATATCTTCACTAAACCGCTAAATGAGGTGACTTTTTGTCGATTGTGGAATGAGCTCAATGTTCTTGATTTTAGTAACTTCTCTAGAAAATGAGCTTGTATTGTCCCTTACATTGCATTGTAATATACAACATGTTTACTTTATGGCAGTGCACATAGGGCTTGTCTAACATGGTTAAGATAACCATCGAAAAGCGTGTGAAGAAGCTTAACATTGGATCAAACTTGACAAGCAACTAGATTTAATTTCAAGTATTGCATTGCATATGCATGAATGTTGCTTTGTCGTTTATCTTCAATTGCCCTCTTATTGCCTATTTCCTTAAAAAGAATTACACCCTAAGGGAAAATATTTTGAAAATTTTGAGGGTTTGAGAGAGGTCACTCACATCAGTCATAATTAGTGTTTATTTGGATCTTATTGGAGTCGGGGCTTGATTGAGAACAGACAACACGAAGGACTTTAAAGATTTGCTAAAAAAGAGTGACCGGACGCTGCACCAAACTCTGAAGTTCAGCGTCCGATTAGTTCACAGGAGGTGAACTGCTGCTGAGAAGGAGTGACTGGACGCTGAAACAGTGCTTTCCTAGTGTTCGGTCAGATGGTGATCCAGCGTCCGGTCGATCGAAGACGATGAAGACAGCTTGCACCGGACTCTGGCTGTGTCTAGTCGGGGTTCACCGGACACATCCGGTCACGATTCTAGGGGTTTTGGACCTCTCTAGAATCGACCAGACGCTGGGTGGTAGTGTCCGGTCGCTGCCATCAGAGCGTCCGGTCAGTAGAAAATGTGCGGGAATCTAACTCTTTTCTCCGTTTCCTTTTCTAATCTGCTAGGGGCCACCTCAAATCGCCGCGCATGTTTGACCTAATCCTATTCTGACGTCTCTAGCGCCACCTTCCATGCCCGCGCTATCGCCTCCAAAGTCGCCATCCGTAGTGCCCGCGCTCTCAAGCCTTAGCCCGCAGCAAGCTCTGCTGTGCCATCCTCTGCCGCTCGCCGCGTGCCACCACGCTTGCCGCCCTGCTCGTGCCGCCGCGCCTCTACGCCACCGTGCCTCTACTCTGCGCTGCCTGCCCATAGTTGCACCGCCGCTGCCCGCGCCTCTACACCGCGCCCTGCCAGCACCACCACCGTGCTATCTTCTCCTACGCCGCCGCTTGTGCCTCCTCTGCCTGACCTCGCCGTCGTTCCCTAGGTCACCAAGACCATGCCTCTGCTCCCTACACTTAAGCTACATTGCTCACTATCAGCACCGCCAGCTTCATCCAGTGTCGTGTTGCGATCTTGGAACCCTAATTGCTGACCCGGTGGTTCCCTGATCCGTTCCTATTCTCGTCATTTCACCGGTTCATCAGGTAGCAAGCCCTCATTTCCAATTTCATTCCTAATTGCTTCTTCCTATGATTTCGTATCTTTAGATATATTGTATTTATTTGTATATCCTATCTATTCTATCATGCAGCGAGTCGGTGCCGTTGTGGTCCTATTTGCAGTTGTCAGTTAACTTGGGGCCAAGCTTGCGAGTATGGATCGAGGCCAAGCCTCGGAAGTGACAGTTGACAGTTGATCTTTGTCAGCGGCATTTGTTCTTTTTAGCTCCATCAGATGGCTCATGTCAAGAACGCCGAAGGTGGTCCAAGTGATGAGGATCCGAGGCATCCACCTCGCTTGCCTACTGATCCAAAAGGCAAGGCAACGAAGAAGCTTGCAACAAAGAAGCGGAAGTATCTAGATGCAGATACAGCTAGAGCAGCCACAGTTGCAGCAGCAGCAGCAGAGCGTGCAGAGGCAGGAGGTGCTAGGAGTGGAGTCTAGATCGTAGATTAGCTCTCTCCATCTACGAGGGCTGCACTAGAGCAGGTTGAGCACCATCATGGTGGTCTAGCTGGGACTGTCATGGTTGAAAGATGATGTATGGCAATTGATGAGAGTCAGCCTTAGGAGGAGTCATAGCAGGAACCACAGCCAGTAGAGCAAACTCAGGAGGGAGAGCAGGCCAAGGAGACAGAGTAGGCACCTTAGCCACAGCTTCGCTGCTCTAGTCGTACCCATGCTCCAGTCACACCGAGGTCAGAGACACAGTGGAGGGGTTCTCATCCGCCTCCTAGACCACAGGATCTGCCGCTAGTGGCTCATCTAGATTTGAGGGCCGCCATGGCCAAGCAGGTTCAGCAGCTCAGATTTGTGGACTTTGAGAAATGGTTTCCACTGAGGTGGGATGAGCGTACTTTAGAGGGCTTCTACACACCACAACAGGAAGACTTCTATAATATATATCTTAACAGTGGGCACTATTTAGGTCACAGAGGGTGTGCAACATTGAGTCCATAGTAGCAGCAGTTGGAGAGCATATTCGCCCCTACCTAGCATATCTACCAGGGCTAACATATTTACTTAGATGGATAGGATTATATGTTCCATCTTGGGTCCGTCAGTTCTATGCTACACTCTGGATTGACCCGTAGCATAGATTCATTCACTTTGCTTTCAGAGGCAGAGATTACAGGCTGATGAGCACTAGGGTCAGGGAGATTCTCAGGCTTCAGGAGCAGCCTGTTAGGCTACATGAGATTTGCTATGGATAGACAGCGCCTCCTAGACGCCCTCATGGCGGTTTGGTACCTCCTATAGATCTAGTATGCCACTGCTTTAGAGAGCCTTTTGGTGAGGGGTCGAGCAAGACTCCAAGTGATCTCACTCCTACAGCTAGAGTGCTAGATGCTATTATGAGGAGGACCATGATTCCAAGGATGGGGTATCACGAGGGCTTAACTCGCATTCAGTTATGGCTTCTAAACTCTCTGATGTAGCAGTCTATGTTTGACATTTGGGATCTTCTTCTATCAGAGATGGAGGATACTATTGCTGAGGGGTTCAGAGGTCACCGTTAGTTGCCCTATGCTCATTAGATCACATTTCTTATTCATAGGGCAGTTACAGTGAGACCACCTAAGATGCTAGTAGAGTACAATGGTGCTACTATAGAGTTTCCTGCATACAACCTGACTTAGATGATCCGCCATAGTACACCGAGTGCACCTAGCCAGCCGCGCCGTCGTCTAGAGGTGCCAGAGGCTACAACCTAGTAGGATGATACTATTAGGGGCATAGCAGCTATAGAGGAGGAGGAGGAGCTTGATGCTCAGTAGGAGGGGATGGTCGAGAGCGACCCCAGCGACAGCTCAGATGAGGACTACCGCGATATCCCTCATATGCCTCCACGTCGACACGACCATGAGGCCGGTAGCTCTAGTTTAGCTCCACCTGCACTGTAGATAGACCCTGCTCTACTTGCCATACTTGAGTGGATGAGGCAGGATCAGGCTCGCCAGGCTCAGGAGACCGCTGCTACTTTTGCACAGTTTTAGACTCGGCAGGATGAGTTTCAGTGGCAGCAGCAGGCCATACAGTAGCAGCAGCAGGCCATGCATCAGCAGTAGCTACTTGGGTTTATGCAGCATGTTGTGACAGCTATTGGGGTTCCACCGCCATAGCCTTCACCCCAACTTGGTTAGACTACCACCACTTTTATGACTCTAGCTTTACAGCCTAGTGGGCTTCAGAGTCAGAGATAGCCACCAGCATAGTTTGCTTTACCTATAGAGTAGGTGTCCTAGTGGTTTGCCTTGTCGGTGTTAGCCCCGCAGTTCACACCTCTTCAGACGGGCTTCACACCGGTTCAGACTTCCTTGCTGCTAGTGCTAGATACCTCAGTCTCTAGGAGTCTTGGAGCGACTTTCAATGAGTTGATAGGGCAGCCTACTCCACCATATTTGCATGTCCCAGGACCTTCTATAGTTGCACCTATTACCGGGACTACAGAGATGCTCCCTTCATCAGTTGCATCATCAGAACAGGCAGCGCCAGTTATTGATCTGATCCAGACCGCTTCAGCATCGCTTCCACATACAGAGGGTCAGACTGCTTAGAGCTCTGGTTCAGATGATGATGGCACATAGTTCCAACACGCTCCTCGTACCTCAGCGGCCGACTTGTCCGCTGTAGCCCTGCCGACCGACCCTTAGGTTTTGGTGTTTGACGCCAAAGGGGGAGAGGGATCGAGTATGTTAGACTTAGGGGAAGCGACTTAGGGGGAGCTTAGTATTCTATCATATTTGGTTTTTATGTGTGATACACTATTATGCTTTCATGTGTTTACATTTTTGTGATAGTGATATCTACGTGATCGTGATATTTAACATGTGTGCTCTCTACTTTGAATCTTTTATATGTCATATCACTAGTGTTATATGCTCATTTGCTTTGCTTCCATGTTTTTACTCTGATGCAAATGAGCTTTATTACTTGTACTCATGCTTATTTCATATCTTTTGAGTACATTATGTTGGCTTGGGTCATATAAGCTTGCCTAGCTCTTTTGTTCTTATTGTCAAAAGCTTATATGAATCAAGCATGTTAAAAACATCATCTCTTTTATATACTCGAGGTGGTATTGTCATCAATCACCAAAAAGGGGGGGATTGAAAGCATCTAGGCCCCTAGTTGGGTTTCGGTGATTATTGACAACACATGATTACTGTGACTAATGTGTGTTTTGTAGAGGTAAATTAAGTTAGGTCACGGTAATGGAGATCGATTGGGCTACCATGGTGGTCATACCCCTATGATAGAAATCATTTTGGTTTTCAAATGATGGACAACAAGGTTAAGGATGGACTAATTCTAAGGGTCGATTGGAGTTGAAGAGACACTTAGAGTAGTTGAGGAGATTGTTTTTCCTTTGGTCATACTATTAAGGGGGGTATAGACGGGTAGCTTGACGTAGGTAAGTCTAGTGGGTTAGGTGTGATGCACACTTGCTAAACCTAGCACTAGGTAGCTCCTAAAAAGCCCTTAGATCCATTGGAGCAAACTTTATTCACGTATGATTGAGAGTTGGAAGTGAATGGAGGGTCAAATACTGATCGAACGCTGGCTTCAGCGTGATCGGACGCTAGCATAGAGTCTGGTCAGTTCATTTGGTCAAGGTGAAGTCATCTGGAAGTGACCAGACGCTGAGAGGTGAGTGACCAGACGCTGAGAGCCAGCGTCCGGTCGACTCCAGTAAGGTTCCAGAGAGGAAAAATCATGATCGGACGTGTCCGGTTAGTGCTGACCGGACGCTGTTCAATGTTTGGTCACCACTTGATCATTGGAGTTTGGGGTGAACTGATCAGAGTGTCCGGTCAACATACAGGAGCGTCCGGTCACCCCGCAGAGGCACATAACGGTTTGTTTTTCAGCCGGTGTTATAAATACTTCCTCCATTCATGTGTGGGGGTACTTTTGCTCATTCCAACAGCTGAGAAACACCTTTGTGAGTGCCAAGAAGAGCAAGGTCCTAATGAGGTGGTTGACATTTGAGAATCCCAAAGAGAGCCCTCATTAGTGAGATCAAGAGTAGAAAAGTGTGCATCCACCCTTCTCATTAGGTTGGTCATGGTCAAGTGAGAGTTCGTGCTTGTTACTTTTGGTGATCACCATCACCAAGATGGCTTGGTGGTGATTGGGAGCTTGGTGATCATCTGGCGGAGCTTGTGGATGACCCAACTCAAGTTGTGAGTGGTTGTGGGTGATTCACCGTGATGGAGTGTCAAAGAATCAACCCATAGAGAGCACTTGATCCTTGCGCGGATCAAGGGGGAGCTACACCCTTGCGCGGGTGCTCCAACGAGGACTAGTGGGGAGTGTCGACTCTCCGATACCTTGGCAAAACATCACCATGTTCCTCCTTCTCTCTTTACTTTGAGCATTTACTTTGATCAATTTAATTCTTGTCATTTACATTCATAGAATTGCCATACTAGAGTAGGATTGGAACTTAGGTTGCAAGACTCTTTGTGCGATAGATCAATAGAAACACTTTCTAGGCACAAGGGGTTAATTGGGCTAACCATAGGATTTAATTATTGCAAAGAAATTTAGAATTAGCCCAATTCACCCCCTCCCCTCTTGGGCATCTTGATCCTTTCAACCTGAATTGGCAATTTCAGCCGATTCGCCTAAGCATCCACATATATAGCGTGTCTTTCAGAAAGCCTATCAATGTATAGATGGTTTTATGGATTCTTTGGTTTTGGTTTATTATTATCATCATAATTGCCATCGATCCGGTTGAACCTCACTGTTGATGGTAATAGATTAGTTTCAGAGCGTTCGTAGATCCAGTTGTACTAAACAGTCGATTTGTTCGCATGCTATATCCTTTCTCATTAGATTCATTGGCTCAATGCTTTACACTGGCAATACTCACCTAGCTGATAATTTTACTTACATCTGCGTGCATTATACTTGTCAATATAAAATCAATTGCGACCCACGAGCTTCACGGTCCGTAAACAGCCGATTTCTTCGCGTATCGGCTGTTTAGTCGTTTTTTCTCGTCTGGCTGCTCCTGAAGCGGCACACTTAGAATTGTCTGGGCGAAGACCGGCATGTTCCACCTTAAATTATTGACAAACTTTCTCTCCTTATCAATTGTAGGTCAAATTGACTGGCATGCCTTGGGAGGAATTCGCAGGATCGGGTAGCCCTGCGTTGAAGCCAAGCGGATCTCCAGCCTTGCTCCATCAAGCAGATCCTTCTGGCTTGCTGTGTGCCCGGCGCATTGACACATTTTTTGCACCAACAGCCTTACTTGGCGATGTGGATACATAGACTTGTATGTTAGTCATTAAAGCTAGCTCGTTAGCTTGCAGAGCGTAATTGTATTTTAGAGTTGTAGTTGATGTTGATTATTTACATCTCTGCGTTGCATCCACGTATATCATAATAGGAACAATGATGGATCATGAAGTCAACTGAAGTAGCGGAAAAGATGGTGCCTTGATGATCATGTCACCATAATGGAATGCTAACTTTTGGTTATATCTTACCCAGGCAAGCCCCCGTAGAAGTCGAGTGATTACCTGTCACTCGCGAGAGATAGAAAAGACATTATTGTTGTTATTATATTACTGTCACATGGAATATATATGAATGATAATTGGAGACCGGGTGGAATGGTACTTTGGATCTAGACTTGGTTAGGTATTCGAGTGAGGCTCGGATTGCACTTGTTCTGCCTGTGTCGATTGAGGACCATCCGTTGCTGTGGATTGTAGTTAGGTCACAGGCTTATTATCCTGAGTACATACTTGCTTATGGGAGTAGGAAGGCTCGTTACGCTCTTGTCATGGGTTCCGGCTCTTTCCAGACCGACTGATTGTAGGCGGGGAAAGATGGAGGTCTAAGCACCATACTGAGACCGGGTCTCAAGTGTGGGGGCTTGGAGTCCAAGTTTGGACGGGGACCTAGACCCTGTGATAGGAGTGGAATTGGTTGGTCTTGTTTGTGCCTAGGGTACAAACGGGGCATGTGTTTTGGGGTACCCAACTAGGATATATTGGTTTGTGAATTGCCATTTCTGTGAGACAGTACGTGTAACACCCAAAAAAATTTGCAACATTTTAAAAATAGGTGAATTGGATTTATTTATGCATTACTATGTGCATGCAACATAGAAAAACAATAAATTTTATCAAATTAAAATCAAATATAAGGTCTACATACATGCTTGTGCATATATGCTGCTGCATATTTATTTTTGGTGCTGAGTGGATTGATTCAAAATTCAAAAGGAATTCAAAATCCAATTCAAAATTGCTTTGGAAATTTAGAAAAGAAAATGAAAAGGGAAAACTCTCTCCCTCTCCCCTTTCGGCCTGTTGGCCCAGCTCGCTCAGCCTCGCTCCCTTCCTCACAGGCCCAGCAAGCCGCTAGCCTGCTTCCTCCCCTTCCGTTCTTCCTCGTGGCCCGCCTCTTTTCTTCGCCCACGTGGCCCGCTTAGCAGGCGACCCAGCTGAAGCCGTAGTGGTTCGCCCTCTCTCTCCTTGGTCTCACTGACACCCCAGGCCCACACATCAGAGCCTTCCTCTTCCTCCGCTCATGTTCGAGTCGGACACCTGCAGGATTACTACGACCAATGAGGATACCTAAGTGGAAGTGGGAAGAAGTTGGTATGGATTTTATTGTGGGGTTACCACACACTCAGAGAGGTTATGATTCAATTTGGGTGATAGTGGATCGATTAACTAAAGTTGCTCACTTCTTATCGGTCAAGACTACCTATACTAGACCCCAATTGGCTGCATTATATATGGAAAGAATAGTATGTCTACATGGTGTTCCAAAGAAGATCATGTCTGACAGAGGTACTCAATTCATGTCACACTTTGGTAAACAGTACATACCTCATTGGGAACAAAGTTGAATTTCAGTACAGCGTATCACCCACAGACCGATGGGCAAACTAAAAGGATTAATCAGATATTAGAGGATATGTTGAGAGCTTATGCATTGCAGTATGGTACAAGTTGGGACAAGAGCTTGCCTTATGCAGAGTTTTCATATAACAACAGTTATCAGAAGAGTCTCAAGATGGCACCTTTCGAGGCTTTGTATGGACAAAAGTGTAGAACCCCGTTGTTTTAGAATCAAACGGGAGAAATCCAAGTGTTCGGATCAGATGTTTTAAGAGACACAAAAGAGCAAGTAAGGATAATTAGGGATAACTTGATAATAGCACAGTCTCGACAGAAGAGTTATGCTGACACTCGGAGGAGAGAATTGGGTTTCGAAGTCAGAGATTATGTTTACCTGAAGGTGTCACCTATGAGAGGTGTGAGAAGGTTTAACATGAAAGGAAAGTTAGTACCAAGGTATATTGGGCCTTTTAAGATTTTAGAGAGACATGGTGAAGTAGCTTATCAGTTGGAATTGCCTGAGAGTTTGTCAGGTGTATATGATGTGTTCCATATGTCTCAATTAAACAAGTGTCTGTGTGTACCTAAGGAGCAGATACCGTTAGAGGAACCTATAGTTAAGGAAGATCTTACATATGAGGAATCTTCGGTAAGGATTTTGGAGATGGCAGAAAGGGTTACGAGGAGCCAAGTTATAAAGATGTGCAAGGTTCAGTGGAGTCAGTATACAGAAGATGAGGCTACCTGGAAAAGAGAGGAGGATCTAAGAAAAACCTACCCATAGCTTTTTGAGTAAGCATCGTCTGAATCTTAAGGATGAGATTTATTTTAAGGGGGGTAGAATTGTAACACCCAAAAAAATTTGCAACATTTTAAAAATAGGTGAATTTGATTTATTTATGCATTAGTGTGTGCATGCAACATAGAAAAACAATAAAATTTATCAAATTAAAATCAAATATAAGGTCTACATACATGCTTGTGCATACATGCTGCTGCATATTTATTTTTGGTTCTGAGTGGATTGATTCAAAATTCAAAAGGAATTCAAAATCCAATTCAAAACTGCTTTGGAAATTTAGAAAAGAAAATGAAAAGGGAAAACTCTCTCCCTCTCCCCTTTCGGCCTGTTGGCCCAGCTCGCTCGGCCTCACTCCCTTCCACGTAGGCCTAGCAAGCCACTGGCCCGCTTCCTCCCCTTTCATTCTTCCCCACGGTCCGCCTCTTTTCTTTGCCCGCGTGGCCCGCTTAGCAGGCGACCCAGCTGAAGCCATAGTGGTTTGCCCTCTCTCTCTCCTTGGTTCCGCTAACACCCTAGTCCCGTACGTCAGGGCCTTCCTCTTCCTCTGCTCGTGTCTGAGTCGGACATCGCACCTAGCGATGAGTCCGCCTTCACCCCAACTCTGCCATGCCTGGCTTGACCCGCAGGTTGAGGCCCTCATAAATAGCGCCCCCTGCATCCGCCACCTCCATCTAGCCGCTCCGAAGCTACCCCGTGCCCTAAAGTCACCGCCGCTGGGTGATTCGTCGAGCCACCGCTTTCACGTCAACCAGAGCCATCCACCGGTCTTTGGAATCTGGTAAGAGTGCTCATGGTGCCCCATGCTTGCTTCCTCCTGCTTTCTATCATTCACGCGACCTCACCGAAGTAACCGAGTCACCAACTCAAGCGTGGCGCTGCCACCGTGCCATCGTGGCCCTCTCCAATCCCCTAGTATGGCTCGCCGTGCGCCCCTCTATGTCCCTAAGCTTTTCCCGTGTCCAACGGTGGCCGGAGTCACCGATTTGACGAACTCCGGTGAGGTCTAGCCGAGTCTGGTAATGGCGTCGCCATAGGCTACAGTGCCGGTGACATCTTCCCCTCCCTCTTTTAATCCCGACCGCCCAAATCAGATCCAATGGATCATATCACTTCATACCCCTTCGCATGTTACATTTGCTAAAGAACCCCTCAGGTTTTTTATTATCGCACCCCCAGTCCAAAGTGTATTCATAGAATACGTTTTCTTCTTTTGAAAACGTAGTTTCTTTTGGATTAGATTCAAAATATGTTATCATTTATTTATAGTTTTACCACTAGTTTTCTTTAGGCCATAACTTTCACGTTTTAGCTCTGATTTGACCCATTCAACTTATGTTAGGTTTGTAATTCTACAATCTACATGTTCATACTATTATTAGATATGTTTTCAACTTTTAAAATTCGAGGTTAGATTTAATCTATTATTTTATAAAAGGAAATCTTGTTTAATTCATAACTTCTTCGTTTTAGCTCCGATTTTTATGATCTTCGTGTTTGTGGGTTCGTAGTGAGACGTAGATTCGTTTTACAAACTTTTTGTCTTGATTCTATAGTATTGGTGTACTATTCTAATCGATAGCCTTTGTTTGCTATGCATGATTGCTTCTGGATGCTTGTATGTTGCTGTGATTATCTAGTATAGACGGCGAGCAATTTGTGGGTGAATAAGAGTACTACTTTGACGAGCAGGATTAGTAGGAGCACTTTGTTCATGGTAAGTATAGCATGGGATTATCCTTGTTTCCTATCAACTTTAATACATTTAATTCATGTTACATGTGTCACCTTGATAGGGATTCCCTAGAAATTAAACTTATACCTTGTCTCCTATGGGATATGCATTGGGTAGCTTTGTTAGTGCTCAACTAAACCATGATTTTGTAACTTGACTAATGGTATATGTAATAAACATTAAAACATGACTTTTTAGCAACTTGAAAACAGGGGGCTGGAGTGTTTAGCTACTTTCTAAATGCTTCAGATTCCTCTCTCTAAGGACTTATTTGTAAGTGATCACCTGAGACTTATAGTACAGCTGTGAGGGCTACATGGCTCTGGCTTTAGCTCAGTATGAGGACCTTTTCTAGCTTGTTAGTGGTTACCTTTATTGATATAAGAATGGCTTGCCGAATTGAGTATAGTGCGGCCTCTATCCCTATGTGTATAGGCTGCACGTCAATGTGCCATTGGGAAGGGGGGCTCCATATCTGTTTACCGAGTGAATCTAATGGCCCTAACTTGTTAGATGAACCTTTAAAAGGCTTCATAGTGAACCCTGCCTGCTCACCTTAAAAGTGTTTTGGGAGTTATAAACCTGGGCATATGGGTATCACGACTCATAGTGAAAGTGTACAACCTCTACAGAGTGTAAAACTGGTATATCAGCCGAGCTCAATGTCACGAGCGGCTTTGGAACATTTATGGAATAGATGATCACTAAGAATTATCCGTTTATGCTATTCATTATTCATGTTTACATTGATCATGTATTTTACTTTGGGATTGAAACAACTTGGTGCTACTCTTATGCTAAAATTGTAATAACTAAAAGCTGAATGCTGTTAAACCTATGTCAAGCCATTTTAGCCTCATGAACCCCATATTACACTTGTTGAGTACGACACGTACTTACGCTTGTTTATTTTTATTATTTGGATAAAAATCCTAGATGGGTAACAGATGGCTATGGTAATGACGACTTTTCTGAGGATTACTAGACTTGTGGTCAACCAGTTGACGTCCCTATGAAATGGAGCTTCCGCGAGAGATTTTTCTTTATACTTCCGCTACATTTATATGAAGACTCTATCTTATTATTTATGATGTAATAAACACTTGTGATGATGCTATTTATAATTTGTCGGCTTATGTGTGTGACTGATCTCTGAGCGCATATAAGATTATGCATCCCATTTTATCCTTAAAATCGGATGTGACAGTATGACTTGGCTATAGTCTAGCACCGTAGTAAGAACTAAAACTTAAAAGGTGATAAAATGCTTCTGAATGCTTACAACCTGCTTGAAAGTACCATATGTGCTTACATGGAATGGTTAGTTAATGAACTAATGATGATCGCTAATAAAATTTAATATAAGAACGCACATTTAGTAATGCTTTCGTAGATGCAATAACCCACAAGCCAAATAAGCCTTGCATATCCTTGAAGTCTTTTACTTTCTTTCTGTCGGGTAAGTCTTGCTGAGTACAATCAAGTACTCAGGGTTTTATTCCCTCTGTTGCAGGTGATCGGAGGATACATAGAGCTGACCCTTATGTGTGGAAACCTCCTGGTGGGCTCAGAGAGGATTCCTTTCATGCTACGACCGTAGTGTTTATTTATAACCCTCACTAATGGTTTTTATAAGAAAAGATGTAAAATCTGCTAGCATCTCTTGTATAAAAATGTCTACTATGTTAATGCTCCACCATGTTATTAAATTAATCTTTGTTTCCTCTGTAACTTTGATAACATTGTTATATTCCACTATTATAAACAATTCAGGTAATATTCTACTACTGTAATAAAGTGATGTAAGAAATGACTTAAGAATGTTGTAAGCTTTATTCTCTCATTATGATCCTGATGGAAAAATGTGGATTTTTTAGTTTTTCTTAGGGTGTGCTTGTCGGAACTGCGTAGTTTAGTGTCCTCTCTTGAGTACTTACTGTCTAATGAAAGATAAGTGCTCCTGAGAGGCATTAGATTAGGCGGTTCTGCCATAGTGTATATGCAATATAGTTAGTTAGTGAGGTTGAATTGTTGTGTAGTAGTTAGTTTATTGATGTACTTAGGATGGTAATGTGATAACCTATTTAGTTTAATTAGTTGGTGATCTAGAAATTAGGTGATAACCTAGTTAGACTATTTACTTAGTTATGATAACCTATTTAGTTTAATTAGTTGGTGATATAGTGATAAGGTGATAACCTAGTTGTTGGACATGTATAGAGCTAGTTACTATATTATTTGTGAAGCTAGCAGTTACCTAGTATGTAGTTGTTGGCATGTAATTTGGACTAAACGAAATGTGTTTGGATTTGTGTATGAAATAGATGGACAACCTAGTGAGCATATATCATGGAGGCATCGTGGAAAAAGATCGCTATGGATATGTTGAGTTTGTTGACATGCAAAGCGTGCCTGTGTTATTCAATGAGAAGCCTTTATTTTGTTAGTTGGTTGCAAGGGCTCGAGAGGAGCTACATAGCCATGATGATGATGGCATCGCAGTTGAGGGTGTACTTCACCTTGGTTTCTCTCCCAACATCCTAAAAAAGATGATCTCAATTGGGTGTGTGGATCAGTAGGAGAACTATGTGAGATCGGCTATGAAGAGCCAGTTCCAAAATTTGGACATGGTTGTGTGTCGGGTGTTAGTTGATCTCGTCCCTCATGGGTTTTCCCCACCAATATGTCAGCATGCACACTATGATCCTCCCGTCCCGGAATCAGATATGGATGTGGAGGTTGCACCTACGGTTCCCGATGCTCCGATGTTGTTTTCGCTCGGCGTGCACGCTCAAGTTTCTTCTACCTCTCCTCCCTGTACGTAGCATCATGTCTTCTTTCGTCCTCTTTCTTGTGCTCCTTTTCTACAGCCTCCTCTCCATCATCTCTTTATCCCCTGCCTCCCACTGCAATAATTTCTGCATCCATTTCTTGTCTTCAGGCTTGATCTCAGTGTCGATCCACTGCTCAAATCACAGAGCGGTAGAGGGGTCTGCAACAAATGCAATTGTTACAAAACAAAAAAATCATGCAAGATTTCATATGACACAAAATAATTATTACACGACATCAGTTCATCACCATCTTGTTAATGTGGCGCTGACGAAGTGTAGGCTCAAATGTAAAATTAGAACGCATCCAATACATCTGCCTATACGTGTTCTCTTCATCGGACTTGGCTACCTTGCAAGGATCGCCGCAAAAACACATGGGCACTAGAACACCACTAGGCAGAGGCAATGGGTCGAAGGCATTTTTGTTCATCCGACCATAACTATAATTTAACCAATGTTGTTATAAGAACCGAAAGCAGTTAACATTAAATCCTAAACCTAGGGTTTCCTATTTGATCCACAACAATGAACCCATAATATAACAACATGCGCTGAGGTTACCTTGGTTTGCTAGCTTTTGCACGCCTTACCATCCTACGGTTGTATAATACAAATATTAAAAATTGCATGAAACCCTAAATAATGACGATTCTTTGGTTGAAAAATCCGACTAATATATACCGAATCGATACGAAAAAACTAGGAGGGGAGCGAGGATACCTTGCTCTTGAAGATCTACGGATCAAATCAAAGTTTTGAAGGTCCAATATACCGATTCGTGAGGTAGGACGAAGTGGGAAGAAAAAAAACGAGAGGGAGGAGAAAGAAGAGGAAGAAACCTCGGCTAGAAGGTTAGGCGCTAGGTTAAAACACCACATCGGCGCCATAGATCTTGACGTCAAGCTCGACGCCAACCTCGGCGCCAATGACCCCGGCGGCGAGGTGGCTGTCATGTTACTGCCATGTCTGCGTCGATGCCGATGTGGCCAAGAATGCTCGGCACTAAATGCTCTGACGCCGTGACGTGTAATCTCGACGCCAGTTACTGCGGTGCCGAGCTGAGGGTGTAGATTTTGAAAGCATACTAGGCATATTTAGGCATATTTATGACAAACTTTGAAAAAAAGGGCCAGAAAAGGAAAAAAAATCGTTCGTCCACCTTCCGGCTCGGCGCCTCCTCTTCACTCTTGGTTCGCCTTCTCCTTGCGCAGTTCCGCTACCGTTGGTTAACTCCCCTGGAGTCTGGTGATGCCTACGTACCCCTAGTAACACGGCGAGACCTTTTCACGGCAACGGATCGGGATCCAGAGCGGCGGCATCAGCATGTGCCGCCCGTCCACCCGTGCGGTTTCTGTCGGTCAGGCACTCAGGTGGCTGTAAAGTGTACGTAGTGGGGCCAAGAAAATTCCCTAGCACCTGGACGAGGACGAGCGCCTCAACAGCTGTGAGACGGCAGCCTTTTAGTCTGTCACAGCTCACGGAAATCGCGATCGCGCCAATGATCGCAACCATTTGTCAGGTC
The DNA here is from genome assembly GCF_019320115.1 of Miscanthus floridulus. Classification (NCBI taxonomy): domain Eukaryota; kingdom Viridiplantae; phylum Streptophyta; class Magnoliopsida; order Poales; family Poaceae; genus Miscanthus; species Miscanthus floridulus. The sequence continues at coordinate 159,148,140 of NC_089581.1, forward strand.
CTTAACAACGTGGACTGAGCAGAAAACCAGAAAGTTCAATTTGTTAGTAACGTGTGATCTCCTGGCCCGTCGCGTCGCGTGATTCTTGCCGTCCAAAATGTTTTTACTGTCAGTGTCAGCCAGACATCCACCTTTCGCCGCCGCTGTAGTTTGCGCAAATTTGCCGGGTGAGCCGAGCTGTAGCGGCGGATCCAGAACGGGGCTGCGCCTCGAACTGAGCTGCTGATTTATGTTCAAATAGTCTCATTTTACTTCCTAAGCCTCCTTTTATCTAATTAAGAAAATAGTTTTTTAGGCTAAACACCATATATGTTAAAGAGGCTACGTGGACTCGCCCCGCGGACAACCCGGGCCCTGGATCCGCCCCTGCTGAGCTGTGAATCTGTGAGCCGAGAATCGAACAATTAATTGCAAGAGGACACACGACAACGACATGGACATGGTTGTTGAGCGAACGGATCGGGCACGCTTGATTGCTGGAGCTCAGTTGGTCGTAGTACTATCTTCTTGAGAGAGAACTTTGTTTTGAGCAGACCATTATTGGTCCGCTCGTTTCGCTGAAAAAATAAATTGAAATATTGTTCCGGCTAATTTGTTGTGAAAGAAAAATACTGGTCTGACTGAAAAGATAAGCCGAAAAGTACGGATTATAAAACAAGCGAACATGGCCTATTTGGTTTCAGAAATGCTATACAACACACGTGTTTTCGAAAAAAAAACAAATGAATTTTTTTTATCTCTCTTCCTCTCTCTTTCTCACCGGTGACCACCAGCGCCTGCGACGGCGACGGCGACCGGCGAGTTCGCCCCGGCGCCCGCGCCCGCGCCGGCCATGGCAGTGACGGTGGCGGCGGCGGTGGTGCCCGCGCCCGCGCCGACCATGGCAGCGACAGTTGCGGCGTCGGTGGATCTGTGATTTATCTTTTTATAAAAAAAATGTGATCCGTGATCTGTAGAGGCTCGAGGTAGAAGAAGGGCGAAGGCTGTTGGATCTTAATTCTATGGTGAAAAAAATTCATGTGTTGAAACTACATAAAACATATGATTGTGTAGTAGACAGACTCTTAGTTTTGGTTAGCAACTTAGCATCGTCCTGTTCAGATGGACTTGTCTGAGCAGATTATTAGCATATGGGCCGAGATTAGCGTTCCGGTAATCCGGTGTTGTTGTTTACACAGCAAGATATTGCTTCCACGGTCGATGCTAATTGTCGCTCTAAAATAAAGGACAGGCTCGAGATGTATAGGATTTTTGGCCGCATAGGCTCTTGCCACGTAGCCCTACATTTGCAATCAGGCAGCAAAATGCTTGGGAGAGAATATCTGGCGCTCGTACTGTAGATTGTCTGTAATCATAGCTGCAAGCGTGCATTCATCATTGCATACGTACCATTTATTTCCCCATAAATAGTAATCAGGAACCAGTAGGTCCGGTTCGTCTCCTTGATCCATAATGCATTAGGCTCTGTTTGGTTCCTTTAGTCCGTGGAGTAAAGTTTAGTCTCTGGTCTAAAGTTTAGTTTGGACTCTATTTGATTTCAGGGGCTAAAGTTCATTAATGTAGTTGTATAAAGACAATATTACCCCTGTTGAGATAAAGATATTATAGCTGCTGGCCACGGGTGGGATGGAGAGTAACGAGGGGCATGAGTGTCTCCAGAACACTTTAGTCCAGTTTAGTTACCCCCTCGTGGACTAGAGGACTAAACCCTTTAGTTCAAATTTTAGTCCATGTGTTTAGCATTTTATGGATTAAAAGTGGGCATTTTAGTCCACATTTTAGTTTAGTCCATGGAAACAAACATGTCCTTAATCTAGAATAATCAGTCCAAGAAAAAATAATCTAGAACTAGATTGTTGCTGTTTTATTCCTCAAAAATGGATTTCGGATTACCAGAGGCAAGTAGCCATAGTTTCCCGTGATGCATCAGCTTAATCTTGAACAGCTGTGCGAATTGTCTTTTTTTTTTCAAACAGTTGTGCGAGTTGCCTACTAAGTTGTTCTTTGCGACTTGTGAGTACTGTCGTTATCAGCCACTGCTGGGTTAGTTTAAACCAAAATATAGTTTGACTGGACAGATAAACTCAACTTGAAGTAGTTTATATATGCTCTTGCTCACGAAGAGCCGTACCCGTAACTACTCCCATATTCTATCGACTGAAACTGCCCAATAAAATATACTCCTACTACTCTGTACCAAAATAAATGCTTATTTCGTATTTTAAGAAGTCAACTAATTTTAAATTTAACTAGATTATTAAAAAATTATATTAACTTCTGTATTTTTAACTAGTTTATTATGTAAAAATATAATATGATATTTAGTATAATGAATATTATTATTATTTATATATTTGATCAAACTTAATATTATTTAACTTATTAGGATGTGAGATGTGCACCTCCGGTAAAGAATATAGTTCTAAAACAAGTAGTCGCTATAGAAAGGAGTGTAACTCTAAAATACTAACAATGGTTAAATCATCTTAAGTTTGACAAATCATAAATTTTGATACACTTCTATTGGGTCGTTCGGCTGGTGTGAATTTCAGCTGGAATTCATTGTTCACAGCTGAAAATTACTGTTCACTCTTTCACAGATTCTTCAAATTCCTCTAAGCGAACAGGGTCTATATAGATTTAGTTAAACTTTTATGTAAATTTGGCTAGCTAAACACATAATTGAATTCCATTACTTTTAGGGCAGTACTTTTATTGTAACTGTATAACAGCACCCATAACAGTGTGGGCTAGTTACTAACTCTAAAATAACTTCTTGATATTAGCTTTTAGAAAATAGTAGCTCTAGTCTCATACGATACTCTTATATAATCTTAAAATAGATACGTAGATTAGCTCTTAATTAAAAGATGGATTTTTTTATTAAATATAAAATAATATACTTAGAGCTGGAGAGGCGCCCAAGAGGCCAAGCGTTTAGCGCCTTTCGTGCTGGCTTGCTACAACTCGCGTCGTCAGACCTCCACGTCCAGGCTCACGTATTTTGTCCATGTGGCGTCACTTCAGTTCATACCATGAAAAATTGAAAAGACGGTCGGTTCGGTGCGGTGCGATGGTCAGTGCCTCACTGTTCAGTCGCGTTACCCACGTAGCTCCAGTTAGCAGCTAGCACCTGCATTCTGACTACTTTCGTTGCTGTCCACGTCGACAGTTGGACCAGGTCAATCGCACGTTCGCGTGAGCACGAAATAGGCGCGCAATAGGCCAGCAGCGGCGTGGAGTCGCACGTTCCCGTGAGCACGACCAGACGCGCATTAGGTAGTGTTTGGTCCTGGAGATGGGCTGGGATGGGGATAGGATGGATCCGTTTTTTTGGCTGTTTAGTTGGAAGTCTTTAGGAATTGAGATATATAGGATATCTATGGAATATTCGGTAAAATCGGGACCGAGCCTATCCTAGAAAAAAAACACGGGCGGGAACGTCCTCTTGCGACGGTGTGGGAAGGCGTTAGCATCTCCAGATGATGGCGAACGGGCGCGCGGCCTCCTCCGGCGCGAGCGACCTCTGGTCGGGCGCCCGCGGGCCACCTCCGGGCTCCGACGCGGCCCCAGCTCGTGGAGCTCCGGTGCGGCAAGGCACGGCACGGCCCAGCTTGCGGAGCTCCAGTGCGGCCCCAGCTCCGGCGCGGCGCGGCCCCAGCTCATGGAGCTCCGGCGCGTGGGCGAGTCCGACGAGCAGCAGTCATGGAGCGTATGAGCGTGGGGGAGTCCGACGAGCAGCAGCAGCCATAGCGCGTGCGAGCATGGGGGAAGCCATGGCCTAGGCGAGCGTGGAAGAGACCCATCAAGCGGCGGCCGTGGCCCTTGCGTGCGAGCGGCGGGAGGCTATCACGGGGAAGAATCACGCCTGAAAAGAAGATAAGGGAGAATAAGAAATAAAAAATTAAAAAGATTATGACAAGTGGGTCCCACTAAACAGTAGCTGATGGCATCAAATTCACCCTCATCTCATTCCTATTTATCCCTTCAACCAAACGCAAAATGGATTGATCCCGTCCTTATCAACCAATTAGAAAATAGAGTCATTATGTTCTTGTCCCGTCCTATAAATCAGAGACAGAATCGTCCTACTTTACTTTAACTCCCAACCAAACGCTACCCTAGAGTCTGCGCTTGTAGTTGTCGCGAGAAACCATGTGGAAGCAGGCAACCAGAAAACCAGAACCGGTGCCACGAGCAGGTACACGAGCTCTGCGACACCACCGTGCTAAAAATGTTAGAACGCAACTGCGGACCAACGGCCACGACCATCATCACCACAGCGCGTCCGCGGCATGTCTGTCTCCGCAGCAAAGGCGCCGTGACCGTGAGGGCCCATCACCAGCCTGCCAGCCCGTCCGACGTGGCCCACCGCGTCCGGTCCAACGACCCGGTCTCACGACTGACTGGCTGGTTGCTGATCCTAAAACCCACCCTCCCCCGCGCGCGCTCCTCGATCCTCATCCCGTGCTGGCCAAGGGACGAAACCGAAGACGGCAACGCCACAGACCACAGCAGTCAGCACGCCGGCCACACCAAAGCCAAGCAAGCAGCTTAGGAACCCACGCGCCCGGCGCCTCCCATCCCTTTTGCCTTGCTAGGCGTGCGGCGGTTCGTTAGTGGCGGGATTTTTCCTTGCATTTCCGCGCCGCCGTCTTCGCACCTCGGCCCCTCGGCGCCGTTCCAACGCCGCGGAGCAGCGGGAGCTAGCCCCCGATTTAAAGCTCAGTTCGTGGGGGTTGAGGCATCGGGCCCTGCCGATTGCCCAGACGCCCGCTCTCCGCCCAAAATTTGCCTGCGTCCTCGCCGCAAATCGCTTCCCGTGATCCCGAGGCGCGCGTGGTGCGACGAGGATGGGGGAGGGGGCGAAGGCGATGCTGGCGAAACCCATCCAGCTCGCGGACCAGGTGGCGCAGCAGGCGGGGTATCAGTGCCTCCGGACGGACTGCACGGAGCTGCGGTCCCGCGCCAAGAAGCTCGCCGAGCTCCTGCGGCAGGCGGCGCGGGCCGAGCTGTACGAGCGCCCCGCCGCGCGCGTCATGGCCGACACGGAGCGGGCGCTCCACAAGGCCGCGGGCATGGCCGCGCGCTGCTTCCAGAGCCACTCCCGCCTCCGCCGCTTCTTCACGCTCAACCCGGTGTCGGGGCTCCCGCGCACCCTCGCCCTGCTCGACACCGCACTCGGGGACATCGCCTGGCTCATCCGCATCTCGTCCCCGCAGGACGACGACGACGGCGACCTGCGGGGGCTCCCCAACATCGCGCAGAACGAGCCCGTGCTCAGCATGATCTGGAACAACATCGCGCGCCTCCACACCGGCGGCCTCGCCGCGCGGGCCGACGCGGCCGCCACCCTCGCCTCCCTCGCCAACGGCAACTCCCACTTCGCCAAGTACATCGTCGAGGAGGACGGCGTCGCGCCCCTCGTCAAGCTGCTCAAGGAAGGCACCGACGAAGGTCAGGAGGCCGCGGCCACGGCGCTCGGGCTTCTCTGCCGCGACGAGGACATCGTGGAGAAGCTTCTCCACTCCGGGGTGTGCTCCGTCTTCGCCGCTGCGCTCAAGGAGCCGCCGATGCGCGTGCAGGCCGCGGTTGCGGACGCCATCGCGTCGCTAGCGCGCCATAGCCAGAAGTGCCAGGACCTGTTCGCGCAGAGCAACGCCGTCCGGCATCTCGTGACCCACCTCGCCTCCGGAACCATCAAGGAGCATAGCAGGTATTCTGTCGGTGTGAACGGCTCCCGGAACACCGTTACTGCGGCAGCGGCGGCCATGACGTCGCTTGACAATCTTCACTCCGTTGTGCTTGCCAAATCGCGAAGCGTGCGCCAAGGCGAGCCTGGTTCCTCAACCAATGTGGCGCCGAACCCGTTGGAAACTTCTACTGGCCAACAGCGAGCAAGAGCGAACCAGATGCAATCGGTGGTGCAATCCGCGATGGCAGCTACCAACACGACGACGAATGGAGTCATGCCGCCAGGTGCAAGGCCCCAGCTGAGCTCAAACGGTTCAAGTGGCCGCGGATTGCGCGAGGTCGAGGACCCGGCCACCAAGGCACAAATGAAGGCCATGGCGGCCAAGGCTCTGTGGATGCTTGCGCGCGGCCATGTGGGAGTCTGCAAGAGCATCACAGAGTCTCGCGCGCTCCTCTGCTTCGCCAGGCTCCTCGAGAGCGGCGACGGAGGCGCGGGAATGGACCTGCAGTTCTACTGCGCGATGGCGATCATGGAGATCACCCGTGTCGCCGAACACAACCTGGCGCTGCGGCAGTCCGCGTTCAAGCCCAGCGCCACGGCAGCCAAGGCCGTCGTGGAGCAGCTCCTCCGCATCGTACGCAAGGGGGACGACGACGACCTGCTGCTCCCGTGCGTCACTGCCCTGGGCTGCTTGTCCCGCACATTCACCGCGAGCGAGACCCGCGTGATCGGCCCGCTGGTGCAGCTGCTCGACGACCGCGAGATTCCGGTCATGAAGGAGGCCGTGGTCGCGCTCACCAAGTTCGCCTGCACCGAGAACCACCTCCACGTAAACCACTGCAAGGCCATCGTGGACGCCGGCGGGGCGCGGCACCTCGTCCAGCTAGTGTACCTCGGAGACCAGCTGCAGATCGAGGCGCTCATATTGCTCTGCTACATTGCGCTCCATGTCCCGGAGAACGAGGAGCTCGCGCAGGCCGGGGTGCTCGCCGTTCTCCTGTGGGCGTCGAAGCAGGCACACATGGCGCAGGACCTGCGCGTTGAGGCACTGCTGCCGGAAGCCAAGGCTCGGTTGGACCTGTTCCAATCCAGGGCATCCAGGTGATGATTGCAGCAACCACCGGTGATGAATTAGTTCATCTTGCTTTGCAGAATCAGATTAGATTTGTGTTTCTGTGTTATTTTCTCAGTTATGCTATTGTTAGAGTGTTCGGCTGGTTGGAATAAGCTGGAACCTGACCAGCCGAACACCCTGAACATAAATATTGATTGGTACAGTGGTTTATTGTTAATTCCCAGTAAATTCTTGTCGATCATTTCTGTACGTGCAAATTGAAATGGTAACAAAAAAAAGGTGTTTATCATGCTTAGATCGACCCATCTGGTCCCACTTGGTCGCTGGTTTAAGTGTAGTTTCACTGCTTCAGCCATAATGGCAGGTTGACTTGACCCCAAATGCACCTTTTGCGAGTCATCTCTTTCCTGAACGAAGTACCTGCTACAGTGATCACAGAAAAAATAGCAGATCAGCTACAGCATAACAGGTTCGTTGTCTCTACCACGTTCATTATAGTCAAAATTTAAGTTAATTTCTGCTTCATCAGTTTGTGGTATTGACAGTTACGTGCTCTTCTTTTGGTTAGCAGGATATTTTGCAAAAAGTACTGTTCAAGTTTCTGTCAAAGCTATGTATTCATTTTTTTTTTACTTCTGGAGACACCTTTAAATAATAATTTTTTTTTTGCTATGGTTCTTTTAACAATTTGACTTCCGTACGTATCTTTGAACATACGTTTTGCAACCTTGTACTTGCCGTGAAATTTACTACAGTACTTGTCGGCTTCGGCGCGTGTTTAGTTTCAGGAAGTCGGAATTTGGGGCTACTGTAGCACTTTCGTTTTTATTTGGCAATTAGTGTTCAATCATGGACTAATTAGGCTCAAAACGTTCGTCTCGCAATTTCCCACCAAACTGTGCAATTAGTTTTTTTTTTCGTCCACATTTAATGCTCCATGCACGGGTCGCAAACATTCGATGTGATAGGTACTGTAGCACTTTTTGAGAATTTGGGGTGGAACTAAACAAGGGCTCAATACAATTGAGGTCAATCATAATTTTGCAATAGAAACCCCCACCCCAGCTAGTTTAACATTCATTCGATGTGTTTAGTTCTACCGATTTGGGTACACAAGTCAAAAGTTAGGCACATATCTTAAGAATGAACAGCCGGTGCTATCTTTGAATGGGCATGATTGTATTTTAATACAAGCTTGTCGGTCAATGAGGATCTAGCGGCTCGTGCAAAACAATTTAGGCCACGTTCGTTTGACCCAAAACCAAGGGTGTTCAAGGGGATTGAGAGGGATTTAATCCCCTGCAAATCAAAATCCCCTCCTACCCCCTTCAAATTCCTCCATCTCAAGATAAAAGAACATGGCCTTATTGGACTATTTTTATCATCGCCGTTCACAAAAAATGTCAGCGCGACAGTTCTGCAGCCTATTTGTTTGGCTGTGGCTTGTCGTAAACGATCGTAAATTTTGAACCAAAACAGTATTTTTCTCTCACACAAACCAGCCAGCAGTACTTCTTCACGAACCAGCAACGATACGAACCAGCCAATCGAACGGGTTGCTGAGCTACAAAGAGTGATCCCCATACCCAATACCGTGACTTTAACCACACGAATACTAAATCCGATGGCGAAATTACTGGTGAGTTTGTCGATCGCGATTTGTCAACGGTATGATCCTAGCCTGAGGGAAAAACACAAGGCGTGTGGCTTATTCTTAAATTCGCCACTTTCCTAGTACTTGTTAGAACGACATATTTCGCCACGCCAGAGCGGGCTGGATGGTTCGGCTTGGCCCGTGGGACGGCAAAGCCCACATGTCGTCATTTTTGCAGCCTGGTAAAAAAAAAACCCCACGCAATCGCCGCCCGCGCGGAATTGGACGCACGGGCGGCCGCGGTAGGCGTAACAATTTTATGGGCCGTGTCGGGAATGGATCTACTGAACTGTGGGAGCGCTCAAGAAATGTCGTACTTGGGCCAAGATGAAACATCGTGGATTGTTCTCTCGTAGATAGAGAGGGAGAGACAAAAAAAAAAAAAAAAAAAAAAAAAAAAAAAAAAAAAAAAAAAAAAAACTGGAGTGGAGAGTCTTTTGCATGTGGCACGAGCACGACTAACCCAACCCGCCATTATCCCTCCTATCTCCCGCGCCATTTGTTGCTAGTGGCACGACTCGATGCAGCGATGGTGGACCCAAAGAAGAAAGGGGTTTCTAGTTAGCGATGGACAAAATCCATGGTGAGTTCCCTCTCTTATATGATCTGTGCATCAATATGGTTTGAGAGATACGAGATGAGAAGGGAAGGGACCTGAGGAGAGCAGCAGGGAGACAGGAGGGTTCGATTTGTAACACCCATCTCTGTTTGTGCATTGCCAATTACCGGCTATGGATGGATTGACATGTATTGGATGTGGCGTCCACGGCCAGGTCTCTGCCTTGCATTATTGGGTTGCTTCTCTCTCGTGAGTCATCATCATCATCGACCGCGTTCAGTTTCAGTTGGTAGAGGTGGGTGGATGGATGTGAACTTACCCAGGAATGGCGAAGCTCATCCCTATCGCCTAGCTAGCACCGACCACTAGCTAATAAAAGCTCACCTTTTCCATTTTCTTGTTGCTCCATGCGTCGTTCAATCTTGCTCGCGACACGCCAGACGCCTAAAGTTTGGCCGTCAACTTTTCAACGACCGCGGTCACCTCATAAGAACCTCACATATTGTATCTTCTTGCTCCACTCTTTCATCGTCCCCTTACTCTCTGTGCTGCCCTCCGCCACGCCGCCTTGCTCCAGCTTGTAGTCAGCGGTCTGCTCATGATGCTCCCGGCGGCAGCGCGCTCGAGAGCAAGCACTTGGCCAGCCATATGAGGAAGTTCCCAAGAATGACGGTCAACAGTTTTTGTTTGCCCTTAGGGGCACGTGCCCCCACCCCATGTATCATTGAATGTGCATGGGATATGTGTACAGTATTGAGAGCTACGACTTTTGATATAAAATATATCTTTATTGGGGTCCGAGCCCGCCGAGACCCCCCACCGCAGTACCAGCCTCGGCACCGACCGAGTTTCGGCCTCGTGCATAGTCCGTCCACAGTGGCTACGTTCGCCGCCACGTCCACTTTGAGGCATTTCGGGGGCTCCCACGACGCACAGGATCTGATGGGACGACCACGCCGCCCCAGTACTCCAAGGAAGGACCACTCCGACGACCACGCCGCCACAGGAACAGGCCACAGGGCTCGGACATGCCGCCCCTGTCGGCACGACGCCGTATAGTAATACATGTACTGCCCTTGTCCTCCCTTCAACTATAAAAGGAGAGGACTTGGGCCACTTAGAGGGAGGATCAGAGAAAACACACACACATTCCCGCCGCTTGAGAGCAACGTCTCAGACGGCCCACACGACACCCCTGCCGAGACCTGGGACTAGTTCCCTCTCTCCCTTAGCTTGTAACCCCCTACTACGAGCACTCCGGTGCAAGGAATACAAGTTCGATCTCTCAGACTGGACGTAGGGCGCCGATTGCCCGGACCAGTATAAACCTTGTGTCTCTTTGCATCACCATCCAGAATCAGGAGCACGCAGAACAAATTCACTAGTCGGTCGAGGACCCCCCGGTCCGGAACACCGATAGTTGGCGCGCCAGGTAGGGGGCGCTGCGTGTCAGTTTCGTCATCCCAGCAGGTTTTGGATGGCAGACCCCGGACGACCATTGCGTCTCGGCACCGTAGTTTGGTTCGGGAGCCTAGAATTCATGTCTCTAGGGCATGAATACGACATGGTACTCCTCACTCCCTGAGCCCCACCGTCCAACGATGAAGTTACGCACCGGCAGCCTAGGCGCAGGCGGCGCCCGGGTGGCCGCTCTCGCCGCGCTCGCCAGGCACAACGCGAGCAAGGCCACCCCGACGCTACGCGAACCCGGGGCGGCATGCCACTCCCCGCCGATATCCTACGACCAGCTGTTGGTACGGGGTCCCTGGCCGGGGACCTGTCTGGCCTGAGCTTGGACAAAGGGAAAACGCCGGTGGCTTGCGATGGTGCCCAGTCGTCAAGCTCCGCTCCACCACTCCCTGAAGAACCAACCCCGGCGGAGCAGAATCTGGCGACAGCGCCATCCCCATACCCCTTTGGGTTGAGAAATGCCGCTGCTTCTTACGCCTACGCATACGCTGCCGCTCATGAGGATCCCTCAGAGCGCTGCCAGCGCTTCCGTCTTGACCTAAGCACCCATGCCGACTCCACGGATGAGGACGAGGCATGGCCCGGAGTGGATTTCTCCAGGCTCCGCGACCCTGGGGCTTTGCGCCAGTTCTTGGCCGCAAGCGACTACTGCTTCGGTTACTCCGACTCCGACGACAAAGGCACTTACGACCCCACTCGCGAGTGCTTCCACGTTGGGCTCGGGATGCCGAGGGTAGGCGAAGAGGATGAGGGGGCAGGTAGCCGCTCCCCACTTCATCCAGGGGCGGGCGCCGTCACACCCCCACGCAATGCCCTGCCGGCCGCACGAAATGAGAACGTCACTCTTGCACAACCTCAGCGCCCAGACCTAGAGCAGCTCCATGAGCTCCAGGCCAAGGTCGAGCAAGACCAACTCCTTCTGCAACAGCTTCGAGACTCTCTCGAATAGGAACAGCGAGGCCACGGTGAAGGCGGGGGAGCCCGACGAAGAGCCCGCGATGTGCATCACTGCATCCATGACGACGAAGGGAGCGAGCAACCCCCAGTCTCTAATCGCGCCAGCCAGAACGTCGCGGCTGCGGCAATGCTGGTCCGCGCAATGCCCAAGCCTTCTACCACGGAGGGGTGGCGGGTCCGCGGCGAGCTTCGCGATCTCCTAGAGACCGCTGCGGTTCAGTAGGCCGAGAGTTCTACCTCCCGACGGCGCGGGGGCGCCTCGAACCTTCTCACGGCACCGCCTCGGCAGGACAGGGAAGCCCCGGCTCGTCCCGAGCCCGACCGAGCACCAATAGCCCACAGGGTCCCCGTGCTTCTGGACCGCCTCGGCAACCGATGCGAGGTGCAGGGAGACCATGAGGTGGTCAGCCGGCGACGACGCCACGACAACGAAGGGCCCGCTCGGGGCTACCACCCACACCGAGGCGGACGCTATGACAACGGTGAGGACCGCAGTCCTTCCCCTGAGCCGCCAGGCCCTCGGGTCTTCAGCAGGGCCATCCGCACTGCTCCTTTCCCCGCCCGGTTCCGACAGCTGGCCAATCTCGCGAAGTACAGCGACGAGACCAACCCGGAACTCTGGCTCGCCGATTACCGCCTGGCATACCAGCTAGGTGGCACGGACGATGACCTGCTCATCATCCACAATCTCCCTTTGCTCTTGTCGGACTCGGCACGAGCCTAGCTCGAGCATCTCCCTCCCTTGCAGATCCATGACTGGAGCGACTTGGTTAGGATCTTCGTCAGGAACTTCCAGGGCACATACGTGCGCCCTGAGAATTTTTGGGACCTTAAGAGCTGTCGCCAGAAGCCGGACAAGTCTCTCTCGAGACTTCATCCGATGCTTCTCCAAATAGTGCACCGAGCTACCCAGCGTCGGCGACTCGGAGATCGTCCAGGCTTTCCTCTCTGGCACCACTTGTTGGACTTGGTCCGAGAGTTAGGTCGCAACGTCCCGCGCTCTGCTGCCGCGCTCCTCGACATCGCCACTAGCTTCGCCTCATGTGAAGAGGCTGTCGGAGCCATCTTCCCCGACACCGACACCAAGGGTAAGTAGAGGGAAGAGGCCCCCGAGGCCTCAGCCTCCCACCTCCCTAAGAAAAAGAAAAAGGGGCGCCTGAGGAAGCAGGAGGTCCTAGAGGCTGATCTGGTCGCGGCCACAGAGCGCAAGAATCCCCGAGGTTCCAAAGGCCCTAGGCCCTTCGACGACATGCTCAAGAAACCCTGCCCTTACCACCAGAGCCTGGTCAGGCACGCTCTCGAAGATTTGCACCATGCTACGGCGCTACTACGCTAGGCTCGGGCTCCCCGATGACGACACCAAGCAGAAGGGGGCTGGCGGTCGGGACGAAGACAAGGACGATGGGTTCCCCGAGGTACGCAACGCTTTCATGATCTTCGGTGGGCCCTCGGCATGCCTTACGGCACGTCAGCGCAAGAGGGAACATCGAGAGGTCTTCTCAGTCAAGGTGGCCACCCCCTAGTACCTCGACTGGTCGCGAGAGGCGATCACCTTCGATCGAGATGATCACCCCGACCGTATTCCGAATCCCGAGCAGTACCCACTAGGTCGTCGACCCAATCATCGGCAACACCCGCCTCTCCAAGGTGTTGATGGACGGAGGCAGCGGCCTCAACATCCTCTACTGCCAACACCCTGGAGCTCTGGAGATCGACCGGTCGAGGCTCCGAGGCGACGTCGCACCCTTCCACGGCATCGTGCCAGGGAAGCGCACACGACCCCTCGGGCGCATCGACCTTCATGTCTGCTTCGGCACCCCTTCCAACTACCGCAAGGAAGTCCTCACCTTCGAGGTAGTCGGGTTTGGGGGAGCCTACCACGCCATTCTGGGATGGCCGTGCTATGCCAAGTTCATGGCAGTGCCCAACTATACCTACCTCAAGCTCAAGATGCCAGGCCCTAATGGTGTCATCACGATTGAGTCCATGTACGAACATGCATACGACTACGACATCGAGTGCATCGAGTACGCCAAGGCTCTTGCGGAGGCCGAGACCCTCATCGCCCACCTCGACCAACTCAGTGGCGAGGTGCCTGACTCCAAGCGTCGCGCGGGGGCGTTCGAGCCCGCTAAAACCATCAAGCTCATCCCGGTCGACCCCTGCCTGCCCCGACGACCGAGCGCTGAGGATTGCGCCACCCTCGACATCAAATAGGAAGCCATGCTCGTCGACTTCTCCATGCGAACGCCGACGTATTCGCATGGAGTCCCTCGGACATGCCGGGCATACCAAGGGAAGTCGCCGAGCACGCCCTGGACATCCGGGCTGGATCTAGACCGGCGAGGCAACGCCTGCGCCGCTTCGACGAAGAAAAGCGCAGGGCCATCGGAGAGGAGGTACAGAAACTCTTGGCGGCCGGGTTCATCAAGGAGGTATCCCACCCAGAGTGGTTGGACCAACCCCGTTCTAGTCAAGAAGAAAAATGGAAAATGGAGGATGTGTGTAGACTACACCGGTCTGAACAAAGCCTTGTCCAAAGGGCCCCTTCCCATTACCTCGAATCGATCAAATCATTGATTCCACCGCAGGGTGTGAATCCTGTCCTTCCTCGATGCGTACTCTGGTACCATCAGATTAAAGATGAAAGAGTCCGACCAGCTCCGACTTCTTTTATCACACCATTTGGCATGTACTGCTACATGACGATGCCCTTTGGCCTCAGAAACGCAGGTGCCACGTACCAGCGGTGCATGACCCAGGTCTTTGGCGAACAACATCGGGCAGACCATCGAGGCCTACGTAGACGACATCGTGGTCAAAACCAGAAGGGCGGAGAATCTTGTGAATGACTTGAGGGTAACCTTCAAATGCCTTAGAGAGAAGGGCATCAAGCTCAACCCGAGAAGTGTGTGTTGGGGCTCAGGTTTTGGCTGATTTTGGATGATTCAATAGTATTATATTAGAGAGAATAAGCTGACACAGATTGAAACAAGCTGGAACAAGCTACAACCAGACCAGCCGAGCACCCATAAATATTGATTGGTACAGTGGTTTATTGTTAATTCCCAGTAAATTCTTGTCGATCATTTCTGTACGTGTAAATTGAAATGGTAACAAAAAAAAGGTGTTTATCATGCTTAGATCGACCCATCTGGTCCCACTTGGTCGCTGGTTTAAGGCCGCGTTTAGTTCCAAAAGCTTTTTCTAAAAAGTGCTACAGTAGCCATCACATCGAATCTTACGATACATGCATGGATCATTAAATGTAGATGAAAAAAAACCAATTGCACAGTTTGGTTGGAAATCGCGAGACGAACGTTTTGAGCATAATTAGTCTATGATTGAACACTAATTGCCAAATAAAAACGAAAGTGCTACAATAGCCAAATTCCTAAATTTTTCCCAACCAAACCCGCACTAAGTGTAGTTTCACTGCTTCAGCCATAATGGCAGGTTGACTTGACCCCAAATGCACCTTTTGCGAGTCATCTCTTTCCTGAACGAAGTACCTGCTACAGTGATCACAGAAAAAATAGCAGATCAGCTACAGCATAACAGGTTCGTTGTCTCTACCACGTTCATTATAGTCAAAATTTAAGTTAATTTCTGCTTCATCAGTTTGTGGTATTGACAGTTACGTGCTCTTCTTTTGGTTAGCAGGATATTTTGCAAAAAGTACTGTTCAAGTTTCTGTCAAAGCTATGTATTCATTTTTTTTTTACTTCTGGAGACACCTTTAAATAATAATTTTTTTTTTGCTATGGTTCTTTTAACAATTTGACTTCCGTACGTATCTTTGAACATACGTTTTGCAACCTTGTACTTGCCGTGAAATTTACTACAACTAGTACTTGTCGGCTTCGATCAAATCTCAATACAATTGAGGTCAATCATAATTTTGCAATAGAAACCCCCACCCCAGCTAGTTTAACATTCATTCGATGTGTTTAGTTCTACCGATTTGGGTACACAAGTCAAAAGTTAGGCACATATCTTAAGAATGAACAGCCGGTGCTATCTTTGAATGGGCATGATTGTATTTTAATACAAGCTTGTCGGTCAATGAGGATCTAGCGGCTCGTGCAAAACAATTTAGGCCACGTTCGTTTGACCCAAAACCAAGGGTGTTCAAGGGGATTGAGAGGGATTTAATCCCCTGCAAATCAAAATCCCCTCCTACCCCCTTCAAATCCCTCCATCTCAAGATAAAAGAACATGGCCTTATTGGACTATTTTTATCATCGCCGTTCACAAAAAATGTCAGCGCGATAGTTCTGCAGCCTATTTGTTTGGCTGTGGCTTGTCGTAAACGATCGTAAATTTTGAGCCAGAACAGTATTTTTCTCTCACACAAACCAGCCAGCAGTACTTCTTCACGAACCAGCAACGATACGAACCAGCCAATCGAACGGGTTGCTGAGCTACAAAGAGTGATCCCCATACCCAATACCGTGACTTTAACCACACGAATACTAAATCCGATGGCGAAATTACTGGTGAGTTTGTCGATCGCGATTTGTCAACGGTATGATCCTAGCTGGAGGGAAAAACACAAGGCGTGTGGCTTATTCTTAAATTCGCCACTTTCCTAGTACTTGTTAGAACGACATATTTCGCCACGCCAGAGCGGGCTGGATGGTTCGGCTTGGCCCGTGGGACGGCAAAGCCCACATGTCGTCATTTTTGCAGCCTGGTAAAAAAAACCCCACGCAATCGCCGCCCGCGCGGAATTGGACGCACGGGCGGCCGCGGCAGGCGTAACAATTTTATGGGCCGTGTCGGGAATGGATCTACTGAACTGGGAGCGCTCAAGAAATGTCGTATTGGATGTGGCAGGAGGGTTCGATTTGTAACACCCATCTCCGTTTGTGCATTGCCAATTACCGGCTATGGATGGATTGACACGTATTGGATGTGGCGTCCACGGCCAGGTCTCTGCCTTGCATTATTGGGTTGCTTCTCTCTCGTGAGTCGTCGTCATCGTCATCATCGACCGCGTTCAGTTTCAGTTGGTAGAGGTGGGTGGATGGATGTGAGCTTACCTAGGAATGGCGAAGCTCATCCCTATCGCCTAGCTAGCACCGACCACTAGCTAATAAAAGCTCACCTGTGTCAACTCTATGCTTATCACTCAGAACTCACTTCGTACTATTGGATGAAAAGCAAGGAAAGAAACTGTCCACCTGGCGCTTAAGTCGATCCTTATTTATCAACAAACGAAAGTCCTACTAACTCAATTTGGAAACTCACTCTACTATGGCACTGTCCTATTCTATCTACTACTGGTTGTAACTCATAGGACACTGTTCTCCTTCACTTCACTACTCTACTACAGGCTTTGTCCACCCAATCCTTGCTAGTTGCTCCATGCGTCGTTCAATCTCGCTCGCGACACGCCAGACGCCTAAAGTTTGGCCGTCACCTTTTCAACGACCGCGGTCACCTCATAAGAACCTCACATATATACTGTATCTTCTTCGCCCATGTTTTTGATGGCTTGCTCCACTCTTTCATCGTCGCATTACTCTCTGCGCTGCCCTCCGCCACGCCGCCTTGCTCCAGCTTGTAGTCAGCGGTCTGCTCATGATGCTCCCGGCGGCACTCGAGAGCAAGCACTTGCCAGCCATATGAGGAAGTTCCCAAGAATGACGGTCAACAGTTTTTGTTTGCCCTTAGGGGCATGTGCCCCCACCCCATGTATCATTGAATGTGCATGGGATATGTGTACCGTATTGAGAGCTACAACTTTAATATAAAATATATCTTTATTTGGTAACATAAAAAATGATATTATTTTTTAATGCAACAAGCGCTCACTACTACAGAAACGTTTTCTGCGGCGGGCGAATTTGCTTTTGCGCAGCGGGCAAACGCGTCTGCCAGCGTGAAAAGATCACGGTAAATCGTGGCCTTCCCGCGGCGGGCCGCTTTGCCCGCTGCTGTTAATCGATTTCCCGCGGCGGGCACGTTAGGATGCCCGCCGCGGTTAAACGTTTCAAAAAAAACAAAAAAACCTAGGAACCCGCCGGCGAGCCCATTCTCGAGCCCACCGATGAGCCCATTCACAACCCAATACTGGATCTGCCGCCGGGGAGGTCGTCCTCGCAGGATCTGCGCCATTGCGCGCGACCTTGCTCGATGCTGCGCTGCGGAGACCCCGGTGGAGCCCGCTGCCGCTGAATCCACCCGCGTCGGGGCCGAATCCGCCGTGCCGGAGCTCGCCACCGCCGGAGCTCGTCGCCACAGACCCGCTCCGAACGGAACCACCAATAACATCGCGATTTTGCCAGATCTGGAAACCGAAGCAAAACAACGCGTCAGATCAGCAACAACACCGCAGATCAGCACACGTGATGCTCGACCACCAACACAACAACAAGAATCTTGCAGTCAAGGACTAACCGGTGCCGGATCCAAGGCTTCATGCACGCGGGTTTGTTGTATCCCCCGTGCTCAGATCCACGCGCTCCCAGCTCGATTCAAGCCGTAAGACGCCGAATCCAGCAATCAGATCTGAGCCTGCGCAACATGAAGCAAACGGGATTTTCTGGTAAATCGAAACAAACGTAGCTCACCGAGGGCGCGCGAGGTAACGAGTCAGGGAGCACGGCGATCCTGGATATGGACGAGAGGAGAGGTTGCGTGCCGGAGCTCCGCCCGAGCCGCCGCGTCGCCTCCTCGAGGGCAAGAGAGCGGGGAGCTCCGCCGGGGCCTGCGCCACCGATGTGGATCTGTGCCGCTGCGTGGGTGGGGGCTGTCCCAGCCATGAGAGAGGGGAGGCGAGTGGAGAGAGGGGAGGCGCGGACGATTGAGTGAGGGAGCTGAGTGTTGTGAGGCTCAAACCCTAACTCCTCTCCTTTTATATAAACCCGGTAATGGGCTTCGAGCTGGGCCTGATGGGCCAGGCCTTTTTCCGTGGCGGGCTTTTAACATTGCCCGCTGCGGTAAATCGATTTTTCGCAGCGGGCACCTTAAGATGCCCGCCGCGGAAAATAGGTATTTTCTGCGACGGGCATCTTAAGGTGCCCGCTGCGGAAAATCGATTTACCATGGCGGGCAAAAGTGCCCGCCACGGTAAATAAAAAATGTCCGCCGCGGTAAATCGTGGGATTTACCGCGGCGGATACAAATAGGAGCCCGCCACGGAGTGCAAAAGTGCAATGCTGCGCAAAATCGTTTCTGTAGCAGTGGCTAGTACATAATTATTATCCTACTGAAATTTATATTATTTTTTGTGCATCTTAACGACCTCAAATGCAAAAACTCAAAACTATAAAGTTATAGATCTCATTGAGAGCTACAACTTTGATGTAAAAAGTATTTTCATTTGACACCATATAGAAAATATATTATTTTTCTAATACGTATGCTCCAAAAATTTTATATTACTTTTTTTAAGAGTCTTAACGTCCTCAAATAAAAAAAACTCAAAACTAGAAAGTTCATCTTCAAAGACGTCGTATCGACAAGTTATGATTTTTATAAGGTTTAGTCTTGTCACACTACTCCTACTGACGCGACAGAACAGTAATGTCCCACCACTGGGAGTGGCGTGACAAGGTTTTTCACATGGAAAATGTCGTCTAACGTGGCAGGTGTTGCCGAACCAATACATGAGGCACGATAATATTATATTTTCGTGCCAACGGCACTGGTGCGACCAAAGGGGTCAGATATGCAAATAAAAATTTAGGAGTGATTATTATTAGAATATTAAATAAAAAATTAAAATTTTTGAGTTGGGCGCCCGTCATGAAGGCGCTCAGCCTAATAGGGGGTCGGATGGGCTGCGACCGTTGAAGCAGGAGACCCGAACCGAGCATGTTCCCCGCTGCTAAGGTCGGCATTTTATGGCCCGTAATCATATCTTAGGCTGCGACGCTTGCCTCGGCGTCCTGTAGTTAGGATAGCCTTTCCTGGGCCAGGGGAACTGATATGGGCTTATTTGGATGCAAAGTATTTTCGAAGTATTGGAGAAATACTATTATTTTATAAAATACTTTGGTTTATAAAGTTACTGAGTGTTTGGATGCAACAAATTTTGTAGTCTTTAAAACCATGGTTTGTTAAAACTGTAGTCTTTTGGAGTTTTAGAAACTCTACCGATGACCTTTTTTTTCTTTCTAAACCACGATTTTGTCTCTTTGCCTTATAAAACCACAATGTTATGTTACTTCAGTTTTTGAAAACCACATCATCCTTGGATATTTTGAA
Organism: Miscanthus floridulus; assembly: GCF_019320115.1. Taxonomy (NCBI): domain Eukaryota; kingdom Viridiplantae; phylum Streptophyta; class Magnoliopsida; order Poales; family Poaceae; genus Miscanthus; species Miscanthus floridulus. Next base: position 159,167,767 of record NC_089581.1, read on the forward strand.
CATAATCCATCTTTCAAAACTGAACTAAATTGGACATTTTCATTTGGGGCTGCTGATTTGGTGGTCAGATATAATTTTTGCCTCAGCAAGGTAATGTCCTTTGTTTATTCAGACATGTTCCTAGCTGTAAGTTTAGACTGTTGTTCACTTTTTGCTCAACTACAGACCAGATAATTCACAGCAAGTATTTTGGATAAGTAGCAGCAGTTCAGCATGAGCTAGGAGTTAGACTAGTAGCTTGCTTTGGGGCAGTTGCTTTTTCATTCAGCCCTTGTTTAGTTTCACCAACTTTGCACCTTCAAATTTTGCACAGTGCAAGATTCTCCATCATATCACATCACATCAAATCTTTGAACACATGCATGGAGTATTAAATATAGATAAAAAATAACTAATTACACAGTTTGGTTGGACTTTGGGAGACGACCGTTTTGAGCCTAATTAGTCAACTGTCGGACAATTATTACCAAATACGAGCTCAATGCTACAGTACCACTACAGTGTTGTGCGCTTTTTGTATGTCCAAAGTTTGGGCAACTAAACACACCCTCAATGGCCTGTGTGGTCTAGGGCATATATACATCTATAAAAAGGTCCCATTGCTTGTTCTCAAATCAGTTGGGGTACCATTTATCACAGTTTCTCTTCTTACCAAATTTCAGGTTAACAAAGTCTCTCGAGTTCGCTCGTCTGCTTTCTATTGGAGAATGGGTGCCTCTTCTCATGGAAGATTACTATGTCTACCTCTTTCCTGTATGTACACCCTTTAGGCCTCATTTGGGAATCCCAAACCACGGGGACAACCCGGCTTTTTTCCTGGGCGTACTCCCCACGCGGAATTCAGGCACGGGAGATTCAGCCCCAACGTTTGGAAGCGCACGCGAGGGGCCGGCGCTGCCCCAACCCCGGACGTTTCCCTGGGCGCTGCTCCCCGACCTTGGATGTCCGGGCGTCGCTCCCCTGCCTCGCCGTGCGAGCAGGCGCTGCGCTCGCGACTCAGCATCTCGCGTCGCGTGGCCGAGCGAGCACCTCCGCTGCTATCACTCTTTTCTCTCAGCACATCCGCAGTAGGAAGGATCGGGACGGGGGAGGGAAACCAAAGAGCAACAGGGGACAGGGGAGGGAAATAGCAGAGATTGGTTGGTCCACCAAAATCTCTGCCGGGGGCAGTCCTACCCTGGGCATGCCTTCCCTTGCTCCCAAAGGAAGCCTTACAGTTACAGTATATAATTTATTTATGCTCAGTTTCATTAGCAATAATTTGATTTTAATTTGGGGCTGCTTATTTGGTTGGTCAGATATTATTTACACGTTTATGCTAACTTACTGTATTTTAAATCAGGGGTGTGGCCGTGACTACTCCCAAGAAGGCAAAGACGTTAAAATGGACTTGGCTAATGTCGCGTATGCTTAAAACATGCAAACATTTTCTCATTGGATTCACAAAGAAGTTATTTTTAATATAATTTATTATTGTAATAAATAGACACCTATTTGTCACTATAAATGTCCTTGTCATGTTTAGTTTATTTCCATTTTTTTTATTTTTTAGGATTTTGTTGAAGTAGGCGAGATAGATTATGAATTTGTGTCAGTACAAAGTGAATACGGCCTTTGTTGAGTTACCCCTAAAGTTTACTTTCTATCCCATCGAATATTTAACACATGCATAGAGTATTAAATATAAACTAAAAAATAACTAATTACATAGTTTACGACTAATTTGGGAAACGAATCTTTTAAGTCTAATTAGTTCATGATTTGACAATGTGGTGCTACACTAACACATGTGTTAATGATGGATTAATTATACTTAATAAATTCATTTCGTGAATTACTGATGTATTCTATAATTTATTTTTTTATTAGTATTCGAACACCCGATACAACACCCCTAAAACTTTACTTCTGGATTTAAAGGAAGCATACGTCAGTGAATTTGCTAGCGTCTCTTTTTGGTTGCCAGCGCCGAGCGAACACCTGCATGCGCGAGCTCATTGCCGCTGTATAAGCCTGTAACCCACGAAAAGCTTGCCGCGAGATATGGGCTGCCGCAACAGCTCTGATGACGCTTGCAGCTGTAGCGGACGTGGGGTGGGCTGTCCGCCGCCGCCCCATTTGATGCCGCCGCGACGGTGGACGGAGGCAATCAGGGAGGAACAGGTTTCCTTGCCTTCACAATCCAATCCGGTATGCTACCGCCGGTGCCATTGCCCGTGTAGACTCAGTTCCGTGGGTATCCTGAATCCTTGGCTTCAACCAGGACCGCGGCGGGTCGAGGAGCCCAGTTCCAATATGCCACCGGTAGATGCAAAAATGCTAGCGCATCTTGATTAAGGCAAAATGTTCAGAAACGGAGGTTGTTGCATGCGTGCAAAAACCCACAGTTCCTTGCTCAAAACCCGAACTTGTTCTGAATTTTTTTAGAGTTTCTCCACCTGAATATTCAGTATTCTGAGAACGTTTAATGATAGTGCCAATCTCTTTGAGTAGCCTGTAAAGCTGTAAAATAGAACTGTGCACTGTGTTGATCTTGTGTGGCATCCTTGTAAACCGTGGAAAGCCGCAGAATGGTACCGTACACTCTGGGCGTGATCGGTTGCCCCGCTCACGCCATCTGGTATCATTCGGTGTATTGTAGTCGTGTTTGGTTCCCCTGCTCATACCTTTCGCCCGTATCCTTTCGTTCATCTGTCCTTCTCTATCCCACACGTCTCCGTCTTCTCAATTTTCACTTCCCTCTTCGTGCAGGACGGCTTGATTCACGCATGGTGTAGGGACCCATGTGTCAGACACTCAAAACTTTGATACATGCATGCAACCAAATATTATCTCATCTCGTATTGAACCAACAACAAAGACAACCAAACACGACCACTTGCACGAGTTTAACCCGGCTTCTTTGGTCCTACACAGCCTAGCCATCCTGACTCGATGCTGGCTCTGTAACCGATCACGTCCCCTCGGAATGCCCATGGCGGCATGGCCTATATCTGCCAGCACTTGGCATTGGGTGTCAGGACACAGTTCACGGCGACCAAGAGATGGGGCAAAGAGATCCTTGTATCCCGAGTTCACTGGCCGAGTCCTGACTCGTGAGCGCACCAGCGCCGAAGTACTGCCAATGATACAGCACTGAGTGGTGGAATACTGCCACACTGCAAAGGTGACGAGCTCTATGCATGCACGAGAGAAAGTTCAGAGTTAGGGGCGGCTAGACTCGGCGTCTGCGGCTGTAGAAATATTCCCCTTTTTTGAGCTCCACGCCGGGACACAGCCCAGAACACAAGAGACTCCATGCTACTGATACAGTGATACTGATACAGTCACTGAAACCGGGAAAGCATGCGACAACAAGCTAGAGAAGAGAAGGAAGATGCTGCAGGTGCTAATTAAGCTAGACTAACTAATTGATTAGCTGAAACTAATTAAAGCAGAGTCACGCACTGTATCAGCTGGGCTCATCCATCGTCTCTTCAGTTCAGAGCCCATGGCTGTGATGCCGGTGGTGGCGCAGGAAGAAATGCGCCGGCGAAGGAGCCGGGGCCGGAGGGAGGTGCGTGCCGCCGGCGGTCCCGCTGAATGGCATCGTGATGTTGCCGAGGCCGCCGGGGAACGGCAAGGGGGCGACGCCCGGGGGCAGGGGCGGCGGCGGGCACTGGTAACACTTGGTGAAGAGGCCGAAGGTGTCGATCTGGCGGACGAAGTTGGTCATGCTTGCCCAGCCGCCGAAGCCGAAGCCGACCACCAGCACCCACGCCACCACGAACGCGTTGATCATGTACGTGCCCGTCCAACGCCCCACCAGTCGCGGCGGCGGCTCCACCGCGTTCTGCACCGCGCCACAACAGGTCAAAAGCTTAATTAGTATTCAGAGCTTCTTCTTCTTCTTTTCAGAAGAATTGGTTATTCAGAGCATGCCAACAAACTCGAACGTTGTTAAGAGCATCGAGAACTACTACTTGTCATCATTGGGTTTATCATTTGCATGGAACTCAGTGCTACAAGCCTACAAACCTTAAGTACTTGCTACTAGCGCGTGCTCTATGCTTCGTCTGTTCCTTCTTTCTATCGAGAGTACAAATGCATTCTGTCCTTTCCGGACGCTTTGTTTCGGTGGTCGTCGGAATTTCTGTGGCTCTCGGGGACGAGATGCCATGCGGTACAAATATTTCCTGCAGATAAAGCATCTTTATTCTGGTTCTAGGGTTCTTTCGGTTTGTCTCCAAGCTTTGCTCCAACCTTTCTCTTCTTTCTTGCTACTAGTACGTACAGGCCACACCACGAAAAAGACAGTTTGACACTGCCGCTGTTTTGTCCTATATGTTTCAGACTTTCAGCAATCAGTACGAACAGCCTTTCAGAGGCAGCGTTTAGCTCCCTAATAATTTCAGCTCAAATCATGACTACCAACAGTAGCAACATTTTGCATGCCTTGTAATAAGAGGGTGGGGTCCAGTTGAATGGCTACTCTCACCGATGAGTCCCGTGAATATTTAGGCTGCTGTGCATAGTGGCATCTACTCAGGACCTAGCTAGCTTGCATGGATTGCTACTTGCCAGCGTAAAGCTAAAGCTAGCGAACGAGCTACGAAATTCCTGCTCACGGTAAAGTAAAGCCATTGGGTAAACGTAAATAATGCATGCGATGCATGGTAATAAAACTTTTTTTTAAAAAAAAATCTTTACTAGTAGCAGTAATAAACGTGTGCATGGGAGTACTACGTACGTACCTCACGGGCGGTTGCGGATCGGAACGTGATCATGTGCGCCAGCGCCGGGATGATGTAGACGGTGAAGCTGACGAGGAGCGAGCCGACGGCGGAGTTGATGGGCCCGAAGAAGGGGAAGATGATGGCGAGGAACCAGATGGGCACGACGACGGGGAGGCGCGCGGCGGCGCGTTTGCAGAGGCTGCGGCAGTCGTGGAGGCCGATGAGCTTCTCCCACACGAAGTAGAGCGGCGTGCAGGCGAAGCCGAAGGTGATGAACTGGTGGACGAGCATGAGCACGACGGCGGCGTCGCGGAAGGGCGTGCGCGGGAGCAGCGCCAGCGCGTTGGAGTGCGTCAGCAGCTGGTCCCCGAACGCCCAGTACACGCTCGCCGCCGACGGCAGCGTCAGCGTCAGCACATACAGCGTCGCCATCAGGTAGATCGCCTTGAACTTCTGCGGCCGCCACATCGCGTGCATGATCTCCCTGCATGCCAAGCATAGCATTGCTGAGTTGAGTACGTATTGCTGTTGTTCGTTCAGTCACCTTTCAAACGCCGCGCATGCTCAGATCATCAGTTTTCTACAGGGCTAGCTAGACCTAGATTCGACACGGAGCCGTTTGCTTTTCAATTTTACGCTATCTCTTTCGTGCACGCAGAGACTTGGACATCCGTGCCATGTTTGTGCAAGTTCCGTCATCCGTGCTAGCTGTTGGCATCTGCAGAGGGGTATCGTATCGGCATCTATCACATCCGAGCTGGCTCAGGAGTCAGGAGGGCTCCGTGGTTGCAAGTGCAAAAGCAGGAGCCCTGCACTGCAGAGATAAAGCAGCAATGCACGCTCCTCTCCTAGGTGGAGTGGCTCCTTTGACTGTACAAGCAATGAATGAGTCAGTGACTCGGAGGAGATAGGCCTGCCGTGTGCCGTGCCGTGCCCTGTGGTTTGTAAAGACGGAAAGGACCTTGCACGGGTCTGATGGCGCCAAGGCGGAACAGTGCGGCGCGGACCTGTTCGTCTGGCGCTCGACGTAAACGATCGTAAATTTTCAGTCACAACAGTATTTTTCTGTCACACAAACCAGCCAACAATACTTCTTCACGAACCAGCAATGATACGAGCCAGCCAACCGAACAGGCTAAATGATGAGAGAAGCTCTTGTGCCTTTGCGATTAGATCGATGACATGGCATGTATTGTATGTGTAAGCTAGCACAACAACCGGATGATTGTAGTTCCACACTGGTGTTTGGTTGCTAGTTTTATCTTTCTCTGCTTCATCTTAGACAAGTTTGATTAAATTTAGACAAGGATCCTTTAGACTTTTACATACTTTTTTTTATTAAATTTTGAACCCGCATTTTCTCATGAAGAACATGTTACCACACATCTTATGAGAAAATATAGCTTCACAAAATTTTAACTATACTTGTGTGTGGCTCCAAAATTTGTAACCATACTTTTTTTACTCGCTACACTTGTCTAAAAATGATTGACGGTGGCAAACTATCAGCAGCAACCAAAGCAACATTAAAATGTTCTACGCGAGATTTTCCCTATGTACGGTCCATCCCCTCGATGCCTGCGTGTACTTCAAGAAGGACCGGACGGAATGGAGAAATGCTGTGCCATGCATTCTTCTCCAACAAGCGAGAGGTAAAATTGTCGAGCATGTAAACTTGTGCATGGCATGGCAACACGTCTGAGGCGTATGGCGTGGGCGTGGCCAGAGGAAGCAAAATGTATGGAATGGCCGGACCACTTCACACACTAGCTAGCTACTTTCGTTGGTCTCAGTGTCATGTGGTCCCCTGGTGTGTGTTCAAATCCCTACGTTATTTTTCTTTTGTTTCGGTAATAGAAACATCCACATTGCTAGCTTTGCCTTGGTCACACAGCAGGGGGGAGGGACCGGGGGGGCATCCATAAAAAAAAAAGAAAGGTGTTTGTCTCCTTACACAGTAACAGCGTGCCCTCCGAAGGTGTAGAGAATGTTTGTGGTCCCGGTGAAGTAGAGCACCATCGTGGTCGGCCCGGAGTGCTTCACGCCATCAACCTGCAAGCAGGAAGGAGTACATCATCTCTGCCGGTCACTCACAGGCCACAGCATGCATGCATGCTTGAACGCTACTCAATGGCATCGATGAGCATGCATGTGCAGATGTGCTTGCTTGATCATGCACTTGTGTACCTACCTGGCCGTGGATGAGGGAGGCGACGGCGAGGTACCACGCCGTGTAGGTGGTCATGACAAGGCCGAGGAAGGACCAGATCCGGTAGTTGTGGAACGACGGGATGAACACCGTCGTGGCGCAGCAGGCGCCGAAGATGTACGTCCACGTCCGCTTGTCCAGCTTGTCGTTGATGTAGTAGATGTTGCTGTTGGTATGGTACGCGCGCATGCACACCAATCGTATTCGTACGTACACGGTTAGCCATACCAGAAACAAACAACTCGATCGCACAGCGAACCATGTAAGCAAGCTGCGAAACAACACATACGGTACGTAATCTGCTTGTTTACCTTGCGCACGCGATGAGCTGGATGACAGAGCCGAAGAGCAGGAACGTGCAGTTGAAGGCCAGGCCGACGTTCCTCCAGTGCCTCCCGAGCAGCCCGTCCAGCACCTCGAACCACTGCGGTGCAGATGCCAGGTGTGGCGTGGTTCAGAACACATTGGCTGATCGAGTAGCAAATGCATGGACGCCGTGTTGCGTGCGTGTCAATTTCTTCCCAGTCTCACCTGGATGACATGGTTCCTGAAGTCCGCCTTCTCCCTCTCCTTCCTGGTCCGGTACTCCACGTAGAGGATGCTGATGAGGTACGCCGTCCAGCTGCCCATCAGGCCGTAGAAGAGCTGGAACACTATGCCGCTCAGCATCCCCAGTTGCGAGAACGAGTAGGGCAGGGTCAGGAGCACCTGAGCCACCTGAACACAAACAAGGTGCATGCAGCATGAGCTATTGAGCTCTAGGAGTACAAGCCTACCCTCTGCTACAGCTAGCTAGCGCGAACCACTGCACCTAGCTCATCACGAGACGAGAGACGGAAACGGCGGCAAAGTTCATTCATTCACCTGGTTGGAGGCGCAGCTGAACCAAGCGTCGTAGGCGGAGCCGCCGTGCCAGAGCAGGCCGGAGAGCCGCGACTTGACGGTGTTGGCGTCTTGGTCCTGCTCCATTTCCACGTACCGCCCGACGCCGACCGTCTCCGCTCCCTTCTCGTTGGCGACGACGCCCCCATTGGCCCCCGAGGCCATGATCTCTCGCTCTCTTCCTCTCGCTCCTAGATTCCTAGCTAGCAGTGGGGTGTCCTGTCTTCTAGCTACTTATTAGCAGGCTCCGTTTCGATGGATTCGCTTGCGGTGGGTGGTGAGTGTGCGTGTAGTCGACCACGCCCAGCCGATGAGACGCTGGCCGTGTTCAAGTCGAGAAGAAATGGAGGCCGGAGGGGGTGATATATACTGCAGGAGGGAGAGTGAGGTGCCGGTGCCGGACGGGTGAAGCAAGACTCTGCAGCACGTCCGACAGGGGACAGGTGAGGATAAAAGAAACCCGTCTTTCTCCTTATCTCTGTTTCTTTCCAGGAGTTCTTTTGGATGCAAGTAGACGGGGAACGCATATATAAACGAGTGCTCTGTGTTGAGGACAAAAATCAGTACGGAACGGAACGGAACGGAACGGGAAGAAGTACGTGCCTAACAATGTTAACACGTGTTATCAGTGGAATTTATTGCAAATAGGAAAAATGGACACTGTCCTGTTTAGCAGTGTACGTAGGAGTTTGTGGAACAAATTGAACGGGTCCTAGCTTTTTCGGGAGGCCATAAACGATCGTGGATTATTTAGTGCTGGCTGGTTTGGTGTGAGAGAAAAACATTATTCCCGGTTAAAAATTTACGATCGCTTACGAGCAAGCGAACAGGCTAGTTAGTGGATTTCTTGGAGCTTGATGTTTGACTATTTTTAGATCCAGAAAAACTTTGATTCGGAGCTAGAGGCATGTCCAGGGACTCATTTTGTTTATAATTTAAATATTTATTTCAACCATTTTAATTAGATCTATGAATTGCAAATCCGACATGGATCTCATAAATGGAGTTGTGCAAAGGCCGAATGTTATTATTGCCGGATGCCCGTACTTTGCACGTATTTTCGGAAGAAAAAAACAGGTCCTAAATCTAGAATCTAACAATTGAATCACACACATATATTAAATGATAAACACATAGATATAGGACCGTGGCCATCTATAAATTATTCACCACACATATGTATAAAGAGATTAATACATAGAAAATACTTATGTGGAGCCAATTCTCACTACCAGTCCACCAATCGAACCACCGGCTTTGATTTCCAAGTGTTTGTTTAGCAGAGCTCTTAGAGCAGCTTCCATGCTGAATCTAAGGGGGTTTGAAAATATAATACCCGATTTTGCAACACTTGCTCCTCACTACAGTGCATGGAGGATCCGTAGCTGATAAAGCAAAAAAGAGTTTCATCGGCTCTTAGTTTATTTTAGAAAGAGGTATAAGCATCGTAGGCCCTTGAACTTGTCTCGTGATACCACTTAGGTCCACAAACTCTCTAATCGTACTTCTGGCACCCTAATGTTGTTTAAGTATGCCACTTAGGTCTATAACTCATCGGATCAAGGTTTTTGCCGACGTGACGGGGATAGAGCGCACGTGAGTGGTCATGGCGCCTGTTGCATGCGGCGGCGGACGTGGACGTGGACGTGGACGTGGTCGCTCTGCTCTGTCACCTCTACTAGGCTGCCTCCTCGTCTTCTTGCCGCTCTGCCTCCACGCCGTCGTCTGCCGCGCGCAGGAGCCTGGGTCGAGTACGACGGCGCTGGAAGAGACGCCGAAAAGGTGCGGCCTTTTCTGAACTGCATCTTCATGTGCGACGTCGTCTGGCTTGTCCCACCGTTGTCGATTGTGTTGGTAGCAGCAGAGCAGCGGTACCGTCGCCGGCCGGCATGCCGTGTGCGACGCCGTTCTGCGAGTCTTGATACAGCTGGCGCCCCACATGCTCTCGTGCTTCCGGCTGCCGCGGCCGTTCGGCGGCGGCAGTGGCGGGGACGCGGACCAGCAGCAGGCCGCAGCGGTGTCTCCCCGTCGGGGCCTGTCGCTGCCGTTCGCGGCGAGCCTGTTCGCGGCGTCCCCATCGACGTCCGGGCGCGGGAAGAGCCCGTGGCCGCCGCCGGAGGCGGACGACATGGAGAAGAAGCGGTGGGTCCATGCTGCTGGACACGATGATGGGCCCCGGCGGTGAGGACAGCCTCAGCGGGCGCCGAGAGAAGTGGATGGCCGACCTGCCGCAGCTCTTCATCGGCAACAAGTTCGCGTGGGGCGCCAACAGCCGCATCTACCGTGGCATCTACAAGCAGCGCGCCGTGGCCGTGAAGATGGTGCGCATCCCGGAGCGCGACGAGGCCCGCCGCGCCGAGCTCGAGGAGCAGTTCATCGCGGCATGCAAGAAGCCGCTGGTTTACTGCATCATCACGGAGTACATGTCCCAGGGCACGCTGCGGATGTACCTGAACAAGAAGGACCCTTACTCGCTGTCGCCGGAGACGATCCTGACACTGGCGTTGGACATCTCGCGGGGCATGGAGTACCTGCACGCACAGGGCGTGATCCACCGGGACCTCAAGTCCCAGAACCTGCTGCTCAACGACGAGATGCGCGTCAAGGTGGCCGACTTCGGCACCTCCTGCCTGGAGACCAAGTGCCAGGCCACCAAGGGCAACAAGGGCACCTACCGCTGGATGGCGCCGGAGATGACCAAGGAGAAGCCCTACACCCGCAAGGTGGACGTGTACAGCTTCGGCATCGTGCTCTGGGAGCTCACCACCTGCCTGCTCCCGTTCCAGGGCATGACGCCCGTGCAGGCCGCGTACGCTGCCTCAGAGAAGGTTAGGTTGGGTTGCTTCCGTTTCAGTTGATGATATGTGAAAGAACTGAATCTCTTTGTCTTTTGTGATTGGTTGATTGCTGTTCCTGACTGGGTGTGTCCATCGATCATCAGAACCTGCGCCCGCTGCTGTCGAACTCGTGCCCGCCGGTGCTCAACAACCTGATCAAGAAGTGCTGGTCGGCGAACCCGGCGCGGCGGCCGGAGTTCAGCTACATTGTGTCGGTGCTGGAGAAGTACGACTACTGCGTGAAGGAGGGGATGCCGGTGACGGCGCACCAGGAGCTCAGGCTCTGGCGCTCCTTCGCCAAGATCTTCAGGACGGGTTGCATCACCAACAACTTGTCCATACCGGTCCACGTCCACGTCCGCCGCCGCATGCAGCAGGCGCCATGACCACTCACGCGCGGTTCACGTGCGTTCTGTCCCCACCACGTTGGCAAAAACCTTGATCCGATGAGTTATGGACCTAAGTGGCATACTTAAACAACATTAGAGTGCCAGAAGTACGATTAGAGAGTTTGTGGACCTCAGTGGCACCACGAGACAAGTTCAAGGGCCTACGATGCATATACCTCTTTTAGAAAAAAAAAAGATAAAATAGTTCCTCACTATAGTGTATGGAGAAGCTAGAGCTTCACTAGATTGGTCCTAATTAAAGGAAAAGAAAAAGAAGCTATACCTAAATTTTATGATGATGTAACGTCTAAGATAAACAAAAGAGAGGGCATGCCAAATAGAATTATGAGGTCAATTGGCAAAAAAAATAAATGAAAAGAACATATGTAATTGGATTCTATTATGATCAGAAATAGAAAATAACCTAAATCGTTGGATGACGATCTAATGTCTTAGATTAAACTAAAGAAGCCATGGCCCCACTAGACTCGACCGCTGCAGCACACCTCCACCGGCTCCATCGGAGTGTAGGCCTCGCCGCCACGCCCACTAGGTGTGTTCATCGGGCAGTCAGAGATCAGAAGTAGAAAACAACTTCAAGTTTAACCTTCGATCGACTCTTTGAATCGATTGTAGGCTCGAGGAGTATGCAAACTCGGTGAACTACAACTACATAAAAAGAACTCCGGCTTGATGACATGAAGTAGCTGGGACACTCAGAGCACTCGGGCACAGAAAGCACTCGCATTGAGACTTCAACTACAGCTTAAACCTTCGACCAATTCTCCGAATCGCATAGAGAATTAGACCCATTGATTGCGCTCGCGCCAACTCGAGGATCACGACAGAGCGACACGACTATGATGCACCATCTAACCAATTATTCAAATCGATCAAAGGACTTAGTCATCTTCTCAAAGGTAATGGGTACTACTTGATAAGTCAGGTCGAAATCTGTGATGCACCCCCAGCTAAGCAAACCAAGCCGAGTTTTCACATATTGAATATTCGGGCACTATTTCGAACTAACCAGTTATTAGCTCGCATAAAGAGAATTGCAAAATTATAACAACGGCACTGAAAGAGTTTGCTATTTTTTTATGGTAGATAAGAAATACAGGTCATCAGTCTGGATGGCGTTCAGAGAGTTTTTTTGCACCTTTGTCAGCAAGATGGCACTATGCAGCGAATTTTCTAACCTTTTGCCACTAGGAGGAGGGCATTTCCACTTCGAGACCCTTTCCGTTCCCACGCCGCCTCGCGCCGACGTTGCGCTCGCTGCTCCTGCACCGAGCCAGGAAAAGCGCTTTGGCCACAGCCCAGAGAGGATCGGATAGGAGGAGGAGCTGCCTCGGCGCCGGCCCGCCCCGCGCCCCCGCCCGTCGATCAGCAGCCGGAGCACCACCAGCGCCCAGCAACTCTCCACTCCACAAAACACGCGTGCCACCATCACCGTCGCCGCCTCCGAGCACGCAACGCAAACGGTTTCAGCGAATCACACTGGCTGGCAAGGGAGGCCCACGCTGCAGCGAGAGCGAGCTATCGAGGATGTGCGGTTTTGCACTTTCGCGTGGTTCCTGACGCGCCGCCTGGTCCGGGGACATTCTGCCATTTAGCCCGGTGCCTTGTCCCCCGCTTTGGCGACGCCTTTTGGTGCCTTTGTAGGCACCGGTTCTCGCGCGCGTCCCATGACCTAAACAAATTCATCCACGCCCTCGCTCCCCGTGGCTACTCCGGCTCGCCCATTCTGCAGCTCTCTCCGCCTATTCCGTTCATCACACAGAGACTGCAGAAAGAATACAGATCGAGTATACTAATCTCACTGGCCACAGTTCCAGGCCCTCAGCACAGCAGCCAGCCCATCTTCCTCGTCCTTGAGAACTGAACGCGCAATTCTTGAGAAGAAACCATGGGGGGCGAGCAACGAGCATAGATAATCCAGTGGGGATGGGCGTGTCCGCAGTCCCCATTGGCCAAACGAAGTCCCACGCATGATGCATCCCCGAAATGATGCCCGGGGAGCAAGAGCCCGTGTTAGTTGTAGTGTGAGCACTTGGTGACTTCGTCGGCGGCGGCGGCACCGGCGCCGGCGTTCCACCGATCGAGCGCGATTTCAAATGACCAACGGAATAAGATAAACTGGGCACTCGAGCTGGTTAGTTCTCCGAGTACGGCGCACCTTTGCTCCGGTACCTGAGTAGAAACCCTTCTCTCTAATCTCTATGCTGGCCGTTTCGATCTTCGTAAGCTCATGATCACGGGTTTACTAAAGCAAACAGGAGGGAAAAAAAAAGCTACAGCAGCATGCATCCAAACTCCAAAGCGCTGTACAATTTTGCTTGGGTTTGAGCTGTTGTTGTTGTGAGGTTCAGAATCTGCTCCATTCGATGCAGTGTTCGCAGGTCCAAACTTTGGCGAGGTGAAAAAGCAAAGGCTGCTCAAGGAGCTCATTCAATTTCATCTACCGTCTTTTCAGTATGGGTTGGGACTTGGGAGGTAGTACTACGGCTGCAAAATCTTTGCCAAAGCTGGGCTTCGATTTCCGGATATTCAAACTGAAGTTTGCGCACGATGTGTACCTACCTAGCACCCTCATTTCAATAGTACCTCCATCACCAATTCACCAGATGGGCATTGGGCACGCACTGAAGAACATTGCTCACAGTTAGCTGAACGCTTGCTTACCAGCAGTATTTGCCTATTTGGGTATTTTACGGAATCTTTCTTCTCTAATAAATGACCAATTTTGGGGACCTGCCAAAATGCTACTCGATTGGTAAAGATTCGGTGGGGGTAACGGGGTGACCAATGGGACAAGGCCATGCAAAGGTTGTGTAAGCCAGCAGGTTTACACAAGGAAACGGTGCCGCAGTAACAGAAGCCACGGCACCAGAAAAGTTGAACAACCGTCTGCACCTCCAGATGTCTGATTAAGCCCCAAATCTTGGAACAGAGCAGGATCTCGCCGACTGTAAATAACGCTCAAGAGATGTGATCTCTCAGGTGAGTGTACACATGCCAAGCTGCAAGCTCTGACGAACACTCAAAAGTCGAAAGCAAATCGCGCCGTTTATTCTCACTTCAGAAAGCCACTCTCTTTTTCGCCCCCGGCCCTTTTCCAAGGAGCATCGTCGTCTCTTCGTGTCCAAAAAGAAAAAAGAAAAAGAAAAGCAACGAAAGTATCGCCTCTTCTACGCAGAAAAGTTGTCACGAGTTGCAATCGATTGAGAGCCCATTTTTGTTCCCATGTACGAGCTGGCGCTGCGCCAACCATGAATAGATTCCCTCTCCGGTGGAGCTTATAATTCGTTATGAGTACAGATAGAGCACACATGGCGCCTCTATGCTGAAACAAATATACCATGGAAATACCTGTATCATCTGAACACAACCACGTCCAAGCAGCCCATGAGACTTGCGGACCTGCCTGCTGGTATCATGTCCCTGATTCAGTGGGGTTCTCCCTGGCAATTAGCAAAGCCTGTATCATTAGAAGGCCTGAAGAAACCACGTTGTCTGAGCTGAGAAATTTCCTGGAATGAATGGCATGACAAAGCTGCAGCCCTGCCGTATTAGCATTGTTTATTTAATCAGTGCACCTGCACATCTTTTCTCGGGGGCTATGGCTCTGAATAAACCCGTTCCTCGGGATTACGTAAAGGAAATTCATGTGTCGCTAAACAATGCCTGGCGTCTCCTGCCTGCCTGCCTGATGAGTGAGTGTATTGGATGGCACAATAAAGCTGCAGTGGCCATTGATCACACGCAGGTAGCTTAGCACCAAAGGCATCAATGTGCATGACTGCATGCAATGCAGCTAGCAGCCGTAGCAGCTCGTACTTTAATCGGGCGGGCTTCTGCCGCGATGGGCTGGTCGGGAGTTTTTGCCCCCTTTGTTTCTGCCTAAACGAACTTATAATAAGATTCCATTGTTCACTCAAGCTGCCCTAATTGGAAGCATGAAGCTCTGCAGCACACTGCAGAGTGCAGACCGCAGACCTGCAGGCTATGCAGTGCTGAATCTACATGTATGTAGCCATGATTACGGATTCTTGTGAGAATGTGAGTAGGAGTACTCCACTACTTTGAGTCTGTTATTCCAATCAGCAGAGGTAGGCGTGGCATGGAGTACTTATTAGGCATGCTGAAGCTTTCCCATCTGTGTGATCGTGTCCCGCGAGATCGTGCATGCTTATTGCAGCCCACAGACCTAGTAAGTATGGCCAAATTATACCTTCCACCTGGCTAATTCTTTCTGGGTGTTGACTGAGATTCCCGTCTCTTTCTTCCATTGATCTCCATGGGAGCACCCCATGATTTACAGCATCTTGAGACGAGACCTCGTGTTAGATCTGTGCGCGGCATGATGCATTTGGCCCCGAGTCTTCGCACCGCCGTCCGCCGCAAAGCGCCTTTTGATCGGTGCATCACACAGCACATGCTCCACCGCCTGGCCGAGCGAGGGAGCGCGCCTGCTCAAGGCAATGAATAGCCCGGAGAGCACGACGAGCCCCTGATGGCGGCCGCTCTCTTTTGCGACCCGGACCGACGGACCGTAGCGAATTAGCGATGGCCGCCGGGTGGCAGCAGGCAGGAGGACTAGAGCGATACGGGGCGCGCATTGGGCTCAATCATGGCCCCAAGCCCTCGCGAGGGCCAGGATCGGCGGGGCAGGCTTGTAGCCGCGCACAAAGGCCGCGCGGACGGAACTGGCAAAGCGCGCAAGCTTTGGCCCGGCCCCGGTGCCACTGTATGCCTGTCTGGGTCTGGCCGCGCCACGCCACCACCGGCCACGGGCCAGGCGCGGACGGAACTGGCAAAGCGCGCAAGCTTTGGCCCGGCCCCGGTGCCACTGTATGCCTGTCTGGGTCTGGCCGCGCCACGCCACCACCGGCCACGGGCCAGGCGCCGCAACACCATGATTTGCAGCGTTCGTCATCGCCCCCTCAACACCCATCATTCTGTCCGCCTGATCGACGCCCACATCCTTGCTCTGCCGTCCGGCACGCGTGGAGGTGAAACGCCCCGAAACAACAACAACCGCAAGGAGCCTGCTAATCTGCTATGCTTGCAGCGATCGGTCGCCGCCCCGTTCCCGTTGTCGCCTTACCCGTGGGCGTGGCCGGGGGGACGTACTGATCGAGGCCAACGCTGGGGTCTTTGTTTCACAGTGTTTGGCGTGTTGCCGCCTTGCCGGCCGTGGATGATGTCACGGCGGCAGCTTACAGACATGCATGGCAGCGCGTGGTCACCCGCAGAGCCGCAGTCGCGCACCGCTGTTACACACTTTCACATCTCTGTCACTGATGATTACTGAACATCGCAAGTTTGATGTTTCACACCGAGCGAGGACGCGGCACTGTCCGGGCCCTATATCTGGAGCACGCTCAATTCAAAGGCTCAGCCCGCTCATCACCGCGACGACGCCGGACGCGGTGAGGTCGAGGGCTCAAAGCGGGCTCGCTTTACCGTAGCCGCGTGGCCGTCGCAATTGCAAAGCGCCCCGGCCCCCGTCTGAATTTCGCAAAGCGTCCGTGCTAAAAGGCGCCGAAAAGACGGGCGGCGGTTTTAGATTTGCTTTTCACCAGCAGCGCCTGCGACTCAGCGACTTCGCCCTAGTTACATCGCCATGGGGGCGCCCACGAAAGGAGCTCGCCGCAGACTCTGCACGGTGCGATGCACCAGCGTGATCGGAGCCGTTGGATGCAGGGGTCCGGCAGGTGTAGTCGTCCGGTAAAGCTAGTCCCCCGGTCCGTTGCGATCGAGCATGACAGCGAGAGGTGGGGGACTGGGGGCCGTGGTGATGCAATGGCTAATGATGGGTTTCAGCAGTGAGGAGGGGGGGATCTTAGCGGAACAAAGGCCAGCATCCAATCATGGCGTTCCATGGAATCGGACGGCAGCATCAGCAGTCCATGTGACATGCTCGCCCCCATGCTACTATTTGGTTTCAGTTAAGCATGTCTGTCCTTGTGTCGAGCTGTTCTTTTTCCGCCATGTATCTGCGCGCTCAAGTTTCAACAGAAGGTTGAAGCCGAATCAAGTTGTTGGTCACAGCCCGGCCACAGGCTCGCAGTTAGCGGCTGGTGCCTTCATTCATCCCTCGTTTGGTTGTTCTTAACAAGGAAATTAAGAGCTGACTCTAAAAATAAAAAATAAGAGCCGCCCTTTTTCCCTTGTATAACTGCCTCACCTAGTCGCTGACTCTCTGTTATCTTTTTACTGTCCTGTTCCTAGCTCTAATATTCAGAGATGACATACGGGTTTATTGGTAGAGTTTAGATGCAAATACATTTTTGTTTACTCCTTGGCTGTATAGTGCTTCCTTCGTTCCGGAATATAAAATCGTTTTGGCTTTAATAAAGGGTCTGTCTACTCATATGTCAAGTGATTTATGGCCATCCGAGTGAGACAACACAAAAAATCACTCGAATATACAAACCAACCAGAATCGAGTGATTTCAAGACATCAATCACCCGAATTGAATACACCACAAGATACAGATCTAAGGGGCCAGAATTAAAACAAATTACTAGAAAATAAATAAAACAAAAAAAACGAAAAAATAGATTAAAAAAATTGAATAAAACAGATCTGTTCTATGGTAGGAAAATTAGAAGACTGACAAATATAACAAAAAACAACAAAAAATGCAAATTTTAAAAATAATAGATCTGTTCTATGGTAGGAAAATTAGAAGACTGACAAATATAATAGAAAAACAAAAATTGCAAATTTTAAAAATAACAAATCAGTTCTATGGAAGGAAAATTAGAAGATTGACAGATATAACAGAAAAAAACAAAAATTGCAAATTTTGAAAAGAACAGATCAGTTCTATGGTAGGCAAATTCGAAGATTGACAGATAAAACAGAAAAAAAACACAAATTGCAAATTAAAAAAAAACAGTTCTATGGAAGGCGAATTAGAAGATTACCAAGAACAACAGAAAGAAATAAAAATTGCAAAATGCATATTAACAAAAACTGAGCCAACTTGAACCTAATTACACCAACAAAGACATAAGTTTACACCACTCATACAAGAAATTTATAGTGCAAAAATCATTGTAAAAATTGTATTGAGAAACTGTAAATAAAGTATAAAGGAAATGTATATGTAAGGAATCACTAAAAAATGACATGCGCCAAAGAGCAAATAAAACTAAAACTCATCACAATTAACAAGACATGTACGAGCAAAAAACCAATTGAGAAGTGACTGGAATAGCAACCTGCTAGCAAAAAACACTCAACCTGTACAATGGATAAGCATACATATTGAAAGAAACACAACAGAAATTATAAGAAGACATATATATTACAAACCAACAATATAGAAACCACAAGTTTAGATACACATGACATAGTGTTCATTACTTAACTAATTTAGCCACATAAACAGTTTCAACTACTACTTGCGATCACCTTGCCCACAATAAGTTCAGAGAACCAAATACTTCACACAAAGCTGAATTAAACAGCAGGGCCAAACCTTGCTCACATAAGCAGACTGATAAATGTCATCACCTGCAGACCTCGTCTCAATGTTAAGCACACGGAAAAAACTCTTAAGTTCACCTCCCACTTTGAAAGAACGGCCAGCCATCAACTGAGCCTCCTGAGCGTCAACAACCAACACATAGACAGTCCCATTCACACCATCGAAAGCGTACTTGAACTTCAGCAGAGAAGATGCACCACGATTCTGCCGAACAACACGAGCTACCAGCTTCACCTTGTCTTCATTTTCCAGACCCTTAGCAGCAAGAAGTCTGGTTTGAGCTCCAGGAACTAAATCCATATGCTCAACAACAAACAATGAAACAATTTCATTTTCCACAGTTGCAGCAGAACGGTTTGGCTAAAAAAACAAAGAATTAAGAAATGACTGTAAAAATCTTACACCCTACACTACAATGTAATAATTAGTATACAAGAATGTAAAAAAGGAATCATAAGTCTAATAATGAAAACAATAAAAAAGAGAGAAGCAAATGGATGATATACATAATTGCAGACTGAGGAATCTAGAAAAACGATACTACAGAAACCTAACAAAGTAAACAACAAAAGGAAGAACATGCAACAAAACAAGAAAATAGCTATAGATAACATTATTGAATTATTTAACAATCAATAGCTATGGATAACAAAAAAACAGCTATAGTAGCTATAGATAACAAGAAAATAACATTCAGAAAGTTAAGTTTCCAAACAAACATCCAGAACTAATAAAAAAATTGTAAGAAACATACCCTAATCCAAATTTCCATATCAAGAAAATCTCTTCTTGAATTCTTCCTCTCAAGAATACTCTTGACTTCAATGAAGGTAACAGATTCCTCAGCAACATGATAACAAAAACAACGTTTCTCAGCAGCTAGACCATCATGGTGAACAAAGCAATAAACAGTCTCATCAGCCTCATCGTAGCAAAACTTGAAATTCTTGACAAAAGCTTTGGAACCAATTTGCTTAGCAGCACGGGCAACCATGATAGCTTTATCTTCACATTTCCACTTCATAAGATTTCTAGCAGCCATCGAATGATCCTACTCGCCAACTTGACGCTCAAGAAACTCCATCACATAATAAGAGACACGCCTGTTCTCATAAGTGAAGGGAGAACGCTTGTTCTAATAAAATAAAAACAAAATATGGGATAGATAGATTAGATCAATGTGCAATTAAAAACAAAATAGAATGAAATGAAACTATAAAACACAGATAGAAAACATACTTCCATAGCAGCCATGCCTTTGAACACCTGACAAACAAACAAAAATACAATTATAATAGATATATAATAACATAAAACCACCAATTCAAAAAAAAGTGCAGTAAACAGAAGCAATAGTATAAAACTGACTACAATTGCCTACTTCAACACCAATCATGTCAACCACAAATACTCCTAAATAATGTCAACCACACATACCTTAAACAGTTGAACAACAATAGGAAAGGCTATGTGGTAGAACCGCCTAATCTAATGCCTCCCAGGAGTGCTCATCTTCCATTAGACACTAAACACTCCGGGGAGAACACTAAATTACTCGGTTTCATCGAGCATACCCCGAGGGAGAACCCGAAAATCCATATTTTTCCATCAGTATCACAAATGAGAGAATAAAGCTTACATCATTCTTAACCATTTCTTACATCACTTTTAATACAACATCAGAGTATAATATTTATTATTATCACAACGGAATGTAATCATATTATCAGAGTTATGAACAATTTAATTAACGGCGGAATATAAACATGTGACCAGAATTACAGCGAAAATAATTATCTAATCATGGCATGCTGAATCATTGATATATAAACTATTATTTAGAAAACATTTAGTGAGAGTTATAAATAAAGACTATGATCACAGCGTAAAGTAAATCATCTTTGAGCCCACCAGGAGGAATCCACATACAAAGGTCAGCTCTAGCCTCCACCTGTCACCTGCAACAGGGGGAATAAAACCCTGAGTACTCAGTTGTACTCCGCAAGACTTACCCGACAGGAGGAAAGAAAAGACTCCAAGGATATGCAAGGCTATCTGGCTTGTGGGTTCATTACATCTGCAGGAAGCATTACTAAGCGTGCGTCCTTATATTTGATTTTTATTAATAGCCACATTGGTTCATTAACTAACCATTCTATGTAAGCACCTGTGCTACTTTCAAGCAGGTGGTAAGCAATCTGATTTCCTTTTTCCATCTTCCATCTTTCATCTTCAATTCTTACTACAGTGCTAGACACGAAACAAGTCGTACCGGATCGCCCGGCGATTCGCTAATCAATACCCCCACCTGGGTACCCCGAAAACACACGCCCCGCTTGTACCCAAGGCACAAGCAGAACAAACCCATCACCCTCCTGTCCTGGGTTCCTAGGTCCGCGTCCAAACTGGGACTCCAAGCCCCGCCCCTGAGTCCTGGACTCAGTGCGGTGCAAGGACCTCCTCCACCAAAAAGAAACCCTGACAGTCGGTCTGGAAAGAGCTGGAACCCATGATAAGAGAGCAACAAGTCTTCCAAGCGCCCATACCCATGTATGTGCTCGGGATAATAAGTCTGTGACTTGTCTCGATGGCTTATGCAACGGCCGATCCTTAACCGACACAGACAGGGAAAGCAGTGTAACCAAGTCATGCCCCGCGTCCACGGCGACACAACCTCTTACACCCACCAATATCCAAACCATATCCCTGTCCGATCACCATTTTCCTTTCCACCATTTTTATATATTCCAAGTGATAATAATCCAATAATATATTTCCTATCTCTCGCGAGTGACAGGTAATCACTCGACTTCTACTGGAGTCCTATAGCATAGCAATCTACACGATCTTGTCATACTAGTAAGACTCATAGGATAAAGATATGTATATGCAAGTGAGTTTCAATCAACTCCTTAAAACTTAATGGACAAATATAATTTAAACTGTAGAAAAGTAGGGGTTATGCACCGGGGCTTGCCTGGGTAAGATATATATTAAAAAGTTAGTATCTACATCCTCAAATCATCCACCATCATCTGAATAGAAAGCCCATTGCATCATCTCCTGGAGAGAATACCATTACACCATCTTTGGATTCCCAATCATCCTTCGATCCATCATCGTACCTATATGATATGCAATGCGATGCAATGCAAAGACATAATTAATCGACTGCAATCATGACTCATAAAATACGATTTGCGCCACTCAAGCTAACGAGATGATTCTGACGACGACCGCACTTGGGCTACATATCCATGTTGACAAAAAAGAAGTTGTTTCCCAACAATTATTTTAGTTATATAAACCAAGGTGTTTCTTTATTCCATTCTATCAATTTAATCTTTATTCGTAATAGGACATCATTAACTACACTAGTAAACTAATTATTCTGGAGCTATAAAAATTATAGTGAGTACCTAATATTGCTAGGAGCCTACTGTAAAAATTTTAGATTCAACACTATTACCAATTTATCACAACAATTTCTACAAGTTTATATTTTTACCATATTAAGTACCTTAAATTAATTATATATCTTCCAAGAATATTATCACATTATGTGAACAAAATATACTAACAGGTAGATCTTGATTTTAGGAACTTAACAAAATTGGTTTCATAATTTTTGGACACCTACAAAATTTTATATTCATTTTACGAGTTTATTTTCAAAACTAATTTAACAAGTGCTCAGAAAACTAAAGGCCAGCGGCCTGGCTCGGCCCGCAGACATGCACGCGGCCCGCTTGCCAGACGCGGCCCAGCGGTGTTGTGGTAAATTTGCAAGAAGGCCCCCATGCTTTCCTTAAATTAATCCGTGGTACTAACGTACTATTTACGTGAGTCTAGTATTTTGCAATAGGGACCCTGTATAAACTTTCTCCTTAGATTCATACCCTTTTCTACCTTCTCCCAAGCAGAGCACGACACAGAGGCTCCGACCGGTGGTAGCGGCAACGGCGCGGTGGACCACCCGCCGGTGAGCCGCACGGGGAGGTGTGCGGACACGACCGTGCCCGGCCTAGCCACGGTGTGGACGAACCGGCTGGCGAGGCGCGGCTCCTCGGCGACATGGACGTGGCCAACGACGGGCGCAAAGGTGAGGTGGTGCGGAGCTCGACGCGAGGCGAGCACGAGCCTAGGGCGCACGGCGTGGCCGGGGAGCGGGAAATAGGCCAAGGCAACACAGACACCAGCAACAGGGGCGAGCAAGAGCTGGGGCAGCGATTCTGGCATGGGGAGGAAGAGAAGGGGATGTCGGTGACAGCGGGCACGGGCGATGGCGACGTGCCACAGCGGCGCTAAGAAAGAGAGAGCGAGGCGTTGCAATAGAGGCTCTGGCAAGGCAGAGCTGCGCGTAGTAGTGGCACTGGGGGCACAGCGGGGCACGACGAGGTGGTGGCGCGGAGCACACAGGGCTCGAGCGTGCTATGGGACTACAGCCAGGAGCAGCGCGGGAAGGTGCATGGCCACAACCGGCTTGCCTGGCCACGGCGTGGAGGCGACGGCGGCGGCCATGGCGCTCCGGGGTGGCTACGGTGACGCGACGCGGGCAACGTGGTCCGGGGCAAGGAAGGAAGGGACGGCGCTGTGGGGCAGAGCAGCGACTCTAGCATGGCGGGGAAGGAAGAGGAGGGGCGCCAGCACTAGAGGTGGAGCACCGCCGGTGCTACGTGGAGGAACAGGAGCAGCAGGCCTAGTGCAGGACCAGGGCACGACGCACCTGGGCACGGCGAGGACCAAAACAGAGGAGATGCCTGGAAGGGGCTGCGAACAGAGGCAGGAAACACAACGCAGTGGAGCAGGGAAATGGGCAAGGGGTGGGAAAAGAGAGACGATGCTCCAGTAGTCCGGCCAACCTTCCTTAAATCACTCAGAGAGAAAAGGACGCAAGGAAGAGTACACGACAGCAACAGCAGCTTGGCACAGCGTGGACGGTGTCGGTGCACGTAAAGGCAGGGAGTGGACAAGGCGTGGTAGGAGCAGGGCCACATGCAATCCTGAGGGAATACCGCATGTCACCCTCGAAGCAAATCCTCGCGCGAAGCGACAAAACCCACCCACCCCTATCGTGATGAATCAGCGTTGCGGTGAGGACCGGTGGCTACTGCGCCTCCCATCCATCCATCCGTCCAACGCATTCATGTCGATTAGGCGAGTAGCTCTAGCGGTGGGCCGGTGGTGCGTGCTTGCTTCCTGTACCATGTACTACTGTGTGGCTCATCTCTTTGTGGGGGTTCATCATCCCTTTAGGTGCAGTGTAGGGAGTTGATCTTTGATCCCTTCCTGGTGCATGCACGCATGCTTGCGAGTTGCGACACGAGGTTTCTTTCGGGGACGAGGACCGCATGTGCCAACGGCGACGCGGGGCCCACCCATGCACTCCACCACTCCGTTGTCCATGTGACCTATCCCTGCCTAAAACAAACGCCCAACCTTCCGTGCCTTTTAGTGCGCTGTCCCCAAGCGAAGCAGTACACGACAGCAGCAGGGATGACAAAAGCTCCATGCGCTACGACACGACACAGAAGCAGACAGGGAAAAGAAAGGGCAAGCAATCGACTCGACAACGTGGCGTGACGCAATAATTTGGGTGATTCAAGCGGTCAGGATGACAGCTGTCATGGGTACATTACCAATTTATCTAGGGACTAAAATGAGTCTATACGTAAACGTAAACATGTTACTAGACCAAAGCTTTTCAACTGAACGTGCCTATCAAAATAAACACGTGAGTAAGTATATATATATATCGTTCTATTTATTAATGGATTTGATTTTATTTATAAAAGTTGTTTTTCATGCTTAATCTAATATAACAAACCGTTCACTAGAATCATCATTCGACATCCCTAAATATTTTTACGCACTGAGTAATTTAACTTGGATGTTTATTCGAGTCCATAAAACTGGGTCACACAGGATTCGCTCATCGCTTCAAGTACGTTTTAAATCGAAAATCCAAGAAACTCATTTTGAAAATTTTACTTAGGCCTAAATCACGGTGCTAAACAAGATCGTAACACCAGGGGTGTTACAACCAACCCCCCTTAAAAAGAATCTCGTCCTAAGATTCGAAGCTAGAACAAGAAAAGGGGAAACACGATTACATTCTATAGATCAGCGATTACACGAAAAATTACATGACTTCGAATACTAAACCACATGGGGATCTAGGGATACATGGTTAAGAGCAACCTGGTACAACTGAGACTTGATCCAGAAGTCGAGAGAGACGAGGATGATGGAGAAACAACAAGATAATGATTATCCAAAACATGGCGTAGCACCAACAGATCTAGAAACAGGAAACTGAGAAGTCAAACATCGGGAACCCTAAGACCAACTAACCAAAGTGAACTTGAACTTCTTCAAAGACCAGATCCTTTCTTCTTCTCAGATTACACCATCACCTCATACTGACGAACCTAGCTCCTCAGATGACGACTAGATTTCTTAGCTCTACTCCGAATGTGAGGGAAATGGGGATGGAGAAGAAGAGCAATGACCAAGGGTATTTTATAGCGGCGAATGGAGGTGGGGCGCAACACACTAGATGTGGAGGCAACATGGATAGGGTACATAGATGGGTCATGCTATGGAGATAAGGTTGGACATGGTGTGCTTCCTGCACGAGCAGGCAGAAGATAAGGGAGAGGAGAAGAGAGGAGAGGAGAGGACAGGGGGTCCGCTCGACAAGGTAGGCGTGCGGGCGACCATGTTTTCAAGAGAAAAGAGAAAGGGGAAGGGTGTCTGGTATGGGGATGAGACATGAGAGTCGAGAGCCGACCGGATGCTGGGAAAAGGAGAAATGCATAGTGCACAAATACGGCGAGTGCGGCACGATGCCGCGGCCACGCGAGAACGGGGAGCTAAGGACACGATACAGACAACGTTCACAAGGCACATAGCAAAATGACCCAGCATGCATAGCACGGTCAAATAAACACAGGGCTTGGGACATGACATCCACTTAGGCTTTTACAATTACTCCTGACTATTCAAGGCTAACTTCCCTTACTACTCTTCTTTTTCTTTTCGTTACTCGACCACATCTATCTTTCATGTAAACTGAGACCATGTCATACTTTCTTCCTCCAAAACCACCTTCTCTTGCTTACCTTGGGAGAACACTATGTCATCAACCTGTTGTGGATTTCCCGTTTGAACACCTAAATATTTCCAAGGAAATTATTTGTAGCAAAAGTGGTATGGCGGTGTAACTTGGTAAAGGTACTTGGTCAACAACCTTGATACCAGTGCGTGTTGAATAGTGTCACCATGTGGTAGCTGTTCCACAGGGAGCCCTCGATTTTGTCATGGCACCATAAGCTATTAACCAGGCAACTACTACTAATTTACACGCCATGAAGGTGGTGGGGTCATGGACCACAGAATAAGGGGAGTATTGCAAGGGAAAATTGAAACAACAAAGGTTCCCTTTACAACAAGGGATAAGGAATTCAAATCCAATGACAGATTTGATTTAAAGAGATTCAAGTGTTTTGCTGGGACATCCATAATTAGTTGATACAGTGTCCTATGTTCTCCAATGACAACTGGTTTGCTGATATCTGAATGGCAACTTCTCTTGTAATCCACCTAACATCGTCCTTGAAAACTTTAAGCACATCTAACAAAACTTAAGGTAGATGAACGTAATAAACACAACGAAATAAACAAAATGCACATTCCAACGATCTTATATGGGTATAACCTACAAGCATTTAGGCTCCCATTCACAACACAACATTCACCTACGATCGGACGATCTCAACAACTACGGACGAAATCAACGACAAGTGTATAATACCAGAGGACAGCAACGAAAAACACTACTACTATGGGTACAACATCCCAAGGCAACTAATCTACATCTTCTCATGGCAATGGCTGAGTGAGAGGAATCAAGGGCTCGACTTCTGACACTTCCGAGGGTGGAGGTGCAGGCGGTGCTGCAACACCAGTTCTTCTTCTTTTCTGGCAGGTGGATAGGGATCCCTTCCAAGATGGGAGCATCCTACCTTTCAGTAGCCAACGTCCTCCACTTGGCCCTGGTGACAAGATAGGCCTCCCACAGCTAATGGACATGTCGATCTTCAGCCTCCTTCATAGCTTCCGACATGGCAGACTCCTGGCTCTCAGTAGCTGCAGCACTAGCATGTGCTTCAGCGAGCTGCGTCTCGAGCATCCGGGTGAAGATCTCGGCTTACTCCGCTCGCCAGAGGCAGATCCTCAGTTCTAAGGCTTATCGGTCGTACTGCTCATCCAGAGAAAGTAGGTACGTGGTCAAGTGCACCATGGTGGGACTGTCCTCTTGCGCATCCTACCCTTGTAAAGCCTCCATGCGAGCCCTCCACGCCCACCGATTCTTGTCAAAAGGTGGAAAGAACCTCATGGGGGTATAGGCAATGGGCTCCTCATAGATCTGGCATAGGTACCGTAAGGCTTTGTGGGCCACAACCTAGTAGGTGTTGATGAAGCGAAACCCAGTTGCGGTCACACTCCAGGCTTCAGTGAGGTCGGGGAACTCTTCACTCTTCCCAATGTAGACGGTAATCTCACACCACTCGGTTCCATGCTCCTCATACTCATGGCCCTCATACTCGGGATGATCCTTGACTCCGAGCTTTTGCATGGTGGCATGTAGGATTCTGGGAAAACCCTTCACGTTCAGGCAGTAACTACTAAACTAGGCTCCTGCCATCTCTGGTGGTGGTGGTGAGGAAGGCTGAGCGAAAAGCTTGCTAAAAGGAAAAGCTAAGCGAGCTAAAGTGCACTGAGTGGTGATACCAATGGCTAAGCCAGGCTCTACTTATAAAGGCGGAGCATTCAGTGGTCTTAGCGTGGTCCACTAGGGTTCCTGCGCGGGTTCACTACGACGAATCAACCAAATTGCGCGCGTTTGAGGAGAGCGATGTCCGAGGCTATTACTGACTAGTACGACTACAGGGCAAGTGTCCAACAAGAGCACAGAAAGGGGTACGAGGAGATGTGGGTCACGATAGGCGTGAACCACGAGCTAACGTAGATCATGAAGCCGCAGTGCAGACCTAACTCTAGAATAGGAACGAGTCAGTTGTGAACAACACGACACGCGTGACACCTATGAATGGCGTATCTGCAAGCAATACTAGTACTACAATGCATAAGTAGGATATGCATGAATGCATATCCTATACGTCCTTCTGCTATTGCCAACATATAGGGCAACCATTCTCAGATTTTTGGCACATCGTTCTCTCCCTATAGCTAGTCGATACTATCAGACTATGCTCGAGTCAGTGTACCTGTAGAAAAATTGATTAAGTCTACCTAAGTCAGCAGAGTGCCATCTATCCTGGATACGTAACCATTGTAATAGGGCTACTTATATAACTTCGCATACAAACGTCCTATTCTTTTGGAAAGAATTTGTTGTCAATTTTTATTTTCGAAAAGGTTTCGGAAGCTTTATTTCCTCATTTGTGCTCTGATACCACCTGTGGCAGAACCGCCTAATCTAATGCCTCCCAGGAGTGCTCGTCTTCCATTAGACACTAAGCACTCCGGGGAGAACACTAAATTACTCGGTTCCATCGAGCACACCCCGAGGGAGAACCCAAAAATCTATATTTTTCCATCAGGATCACAAATGAGAGAATAAAGCTTACATCATTCTTAACCATTTCTTACATCACTTTTAATACAACATCAGAGTATAATATTTATTATTATAACAATAAAATGTAATCATATTATCAGAGTTATGAATAATTTAATTAACGGCGTAATATAAACATGTGATCAGAATTACAATGGAAATAATTATCTAATCATGGCATGATGAATCATTGATATATAAACTGTGACAATAGATTATAAAACTGTTATTTAGAAAACATTTAGTGAGAGTTATAAATAAAGACTATGATCACAGCATAAAGTAAATCTTCTCTGAGCCCAACTGGAGGAATCCACATACAAAGGTCAGCTCTAGCGTCCACCTGTCACCTACAACAGGGGGAATAAAACCCTGAGTACTCAATTGTACTCAGCAAGACTTACCCGACAGGAGGAAAGAAAAGACTACAAGGATATGCAAGGCTATCTGGCTTGTGGGTTCATTACATCTGTAAGAAGCATTACTAAGCGTGCGTCCTTATATTCGATTTTTATTAATAGCCGCATTGGTTCATTAACTAACCATTTTATGTAAGCACCTGTGCTACTTTCAAGCAGGTGGTAAGCAATCTAATTTCCTTTTTCCATCTTCCATCTTTCATCTTCAATTCTTACTACGATGCTAGACACGAAACAAGCCATACTGGATCGCCCGACGATTCGTGAATCAATGCCCCCAGCTGGGTACCCTGAAAACTGTGGCCAGGAGCAGCGCGGGAAGGTGCATGGCCACAACCGGCTTGCCTGGCCATGGCACGGAGGCGACGACGATGGCCATGGCGCTCCGGGGTGGCTGCGGTGACGCGACGCGGGCAACGCGGTCCGGAGCAGGGAAGGAAGGGACAGTGCTGCGGGGCAGAGCAGCGAGTCCAGCGCGGTGGGGAAGGAAGAGGAGGGGCGCCAGCGCTGGAGGTGGAGCACCGCCGGTGCTACGCGGAGGAACGGGAGCAGCAGGCCCAGCGTGGGACCAGGGCACGGCGCACCTGGCCACGGTGAGGACCAAAACGGAGGAGACGACTGGAAGGGGCTGCGAACAGAGGCAGGGAACACAACGCAGTGGAGCAGGGAAATGGGCAAGGGGTGGGAAAAGAGGGACGATGCTCTAGTAGTACAGCCAACCTTCCTTAAAGCACTCACAAAGAAAAGGATGCAAGGAAGAGTACATGACAGCAGCAGCAGTAGCTTGGCACAACATGGACGGTGCCGGTGCACGTACAGGCAGGGAGTGGACAAGGCGTGGCAGGAGCAGGGCCACGTGCAATCCTGAGGGAATACCGCACGTCATCCCCGAAGCAAATCCTCGTGCGAAGCGACAAAACCCACCCACCCCTATCGTGATGAATCAGCGCTGCGGTGAGGACCGGCGGCTACTGCACCTCCCATCCGTCCATCCGCCCGATGCATTCATGTCGATTAGGCGAGTAGCTCTAGCGGTGGGCCGGTGGTGCATGCTTGCTTCCTGTACCGTGTACTACTGTGTGGCTCATCTCTTTGTGGGGGTTCATCATCCCTTCAGGTGTAGTGCAGGGAGTTGATCTTTGATCCCTTCCTGGTGCATGCACGCATGCTTGCGAGTTGCGACACGAGGTTCCTTTCGGGGACAAGGACCGCATGTGCCAATGGTGATGCGGGGCCCGCCCACGCACTCCACCACTCCGTCGTCCATGTGTCCTATCCCTGCCTAAAACAAATGCCCAACCTTCCATCCCTTTGAGCGCGCTGTCCCCAAGCGAAGCAGTACACGACAGCAGCAGGGACGACAAACGCTCCACGCGCTATGACATGGCACGGAAGCAGACAGGGAAAAGAAAGGGCAAGCAATCGACTCGACAGCGTGGCGTGATGCAATAATTTGGGTGATTCAAGCGGTCAGGACGACAGCTATCATGGGTACGTTACAAATTTATCTAGGGACTAAAACGAGTCTATGCGTAAATGTAAACATGTCACTAGACCAAAGCTTTTCAACTGAGCGTGCCTATCAAAATAAACACGTGAGTATATATATACCATTCTATTTTTTAATGGATTTTATTTTATTTATAAAAGTTGTTTTTCATGCTTAATCTAATATAACAAACCGTTCGCTAGAATTGTCATTTGACATCCCTAAATATTTTTACGCACTGAGTAATTTAACTTGGACTTTTATTCGAGTCCATAAAACTAGGTCCCACAAGATTCGCTCATCGCATCAAGTACGTTTTAAATAAAAAATCTAAGAAACTCATTTCAAAATTTTTACTTAGGCCTAAATCACGGTGCTAAACAAGATCGTAACACCAGGGGTGTTACATGCTACCAATACTGAATCTTGACAATTGATTATTGAAATAAAAAGTTAGAGAATCACAAAATCAGCAACAACAACATGGATATAAGCTAGCAGTAATGGACAAAAAGGAAGAACAAGAAAAAAATTAAGATATCACAATGAGACAAAGGATTTAAAAGGAGAAATGAAAACATGGAAATAGATGAGTAGCACAATTAATAATACAAAAAGCTGACAATACAAATCACACCATAGTTATCTTTCAGTATTCAACATGCATGATACGAATGCAAACCCAGCTTTGAAATAAATATTACATTCATAACTACTCCTAGTCCTCCTCCACCCTCCATGTCGTCATCATCTTCCACGGTGGGAAGCTGGTGGCGACATAGAGGACAGGCGCTGTTACGACTGAGCCACTCGAAGATGCAGTGCTGGTGGAAGACATGGGAGCAAGGCATGGCCCGAAGCGTCGACATGTCTAGCTCTGCGCTAGCTGCGTCGTCCTCCTTGTATCGGTCAGCCAACGCCTAGAGGTAGATGGCACAGTCATCATCATTGGTGAGGACCACCTCTTTGAGACCATTAATGGCCTTGCTAGAGGCGGCGATGCAAGCAGGATTGGCTAAGTGGGGTAGGGTGTAACACCCCTGGTGTTACGAGCTTGCTTAGCACCGAGATTGAGGCTCGAGAGAGATTAGCCAAATAAGTTTTCGGGGTTTAAAAATTTAAAACGCACATGAAATGATAAGCGAATCCTATGTGACTCACTTTTGTGGACTCAACTAAATATCCAAGTTAACTTACTTAGTGCGTAAAAGTGCTAATGAAAATCCTAACAAGAACAATGGGATAAAGTCGTTTTAATTGTTTGGCACAAAAACAATTTATATAAACAAAAAAACAATATAACTTGTGTGTAGTACTTAAGTAAAGTTGAAAATACAACTTTAATTTTTTGAAAACGAATGTTGTTAACCAGTGTTCTTGGGAGCTCAAAAAGTGAATTGGAAATTAAAATCAACCCTTTTCGTTAAGTCGGTAAACACTTGAACCATGTTTAAAGTGCTATTTTTGGTGAATTATATTGAGCAAAATAATTAAATAGTGCTTAAATGTTTTGTTCCTATGAGTTAGTATGAAGTATGGACTATTGCGTCACATACATCTTGGATGGAGTTAACAAGGTCTAGACCTTTTAAATTTTTGGCAAAAGGGCTAGTGGTTGTTAGTCCAAAACTGAAATTTTTAATTTTTCTAAGTATGGACAATGCCAATTTGGCAATTAATTTGTAAAAAATTTAGTTAAAGACTAGAGCTATGTTTTGGCACTGCTGATTGCCCCGAAATGTGATCTTTGTAATGGAGTAGGGGTTAGAGGGGTTTGAGCTCGTTTGGGCCATGCAAAATTCTCGCAAAGCTGCAAGGTCACGGTTGTTGGCGGTTGTGACCCATGGCCGTGGTCACCACGTCGGTTAATCACGCCATAACCGCTGGTCGTGCTCTGTCCGCAGGCTATGCCCTGCCGCAAGCGCGCCGCCGTCTGGCCTGTTGCTACGCACGGCTGCCGGCTGCGGCGAGGTTGGGCTGCTGCACTACCGCGCTGCTGTTGCGCGCCACGGTCGCATCCTTGGCAGTGCCGAGCATGCCACCAAGGCCCCTTGTGCGTGCCACTGCTGCGTGCCGAGCCGATGCCGTGAGGCGTCGTGCCACTGTGCCTTGGTTGCAGCTGCCCCATCATGCACAACGCGCTCTCAGCCGCGTACCTCACCTACGCACTGCACTGCTCTTGCCGTGTCACCTGGCCTTACCGAGCTGGTTCCGCCACGAAGCTACAGGGAGGGTGTAGCCTCGCGCACGTGGAGCAGTCACCGTGTCACTGCCCTCCCCGCGTGTCGTTTCATTGCAGCTTTGTGGGAGGGACCGTACGTCATCGCAGAGGTGCTCCGACCAAGCACCTACAAGCTCAAGATCATTGACGGCGAAGTCTTCGTCAACGCCTGGAAAATCGAACAACTATGTCGCTTTTACCCTTAAATTTATGCATGCTTTCTCTTATTAGTTTCGCTACCAACTCTCCGATCTTTAGTGACACCCGACCCCAGCAACGGCAGGGGGTCGGGCCTCACTCGGGGCTGATAAGAGCATATTTATCCAGTAGACATTCTCTATGCCCAACTCTTTCTCACATCAAGACCTAGAGGAAAGATATAACATGCGAACAAATCGACTGTTTAGTATAAACGAATCTACAAACACTCTGAATCTAATCTGTTACCATCAATAGTGAGGTTCGATCGGATCGATACAGCTATGATAATGATAATAAACTAAAGCCAAAGAATCCATAAAACCATCTATATATTGATAGGTTCATAAAAAACATGCTATATGTGTGAAGGCACAAGCGAATCGGCTAAAATAGCCGATAAATGCATAGTAAACAAATAGAGTACATATCTCAATGACGAACAAAACCACTAATCGATAATCTCTAATCTAAAGTCTTATCAGTGAGGTTCGACCGGATCAATGCAGCTATGGTAGTGTCATTAGATTAGATCTCATTAGCTAGTGAGTTCACCCAAGATCGAAAACATGTCTTTGAATGCATACTATGCTTGATTGGTATAGAGGTAAAACAGCCGATCTAGCAGAATTAAGCCATCAATTATGAGATTCAAAGTGTGACCAGACTAGAAGACGACCAATTATGATGATATGATGCCGATCTATCTCTATCTCAATCAGACGATTTGTTATGATTAATGAAACGTTAATTATAACAAGATCGATAACTGGTGAATCAACCAAGAACAGCTAGGAAAATCTTACTAATCTTAGAAGATTCGATAACTGGTGATATTATATTAAACAACAAGTTATTTAACACAAGAACGATAACTTTGATCTATATTATGATCCGTAAGAGATCAATCAGCTGATGCAGCCTTACAAATAATGATATAGATCGATAACTAACTTATACTATACTCATAAAAGATCAGTCAGTTGATGCAGCTTTACAAGCATAATATAAGTCATGACGGTACTCATAGACAAGCTGGAGGTCGATCAGTCGATGCAGACCTGCTTGTTGAAGAACTCGTCGAGATCGACAGTACTCCTACTCCTAAGGGTTGGCGTAAAGCTGAAAAAAGTAATTGTATTGGTTTAACAAAGGTGTTGTTGCGCAGCCGAGGCGGTTTGGTTGTTTTAGGGATCGGGTGAGACGGAGCTTATGGATCCTAGCATCGATGCGCGCTGTGGGATCGGGCGAGGTAGTTAGTCTTTTTAGGGATCGGACGAGATAGAGCTTATGGATCCTGGCGTCAGTGCGTGCCGTGGGATCGGGCGAGTCAGAGTCGTGGATCCTGGCCTCGGTGTGGCCCGCATAACCGAGGTAGTTAGTTTAGTTAGTTTGGGATCGGGCGAGCCAGCACTCGTAGATTCTGATGGGGCAAGATCAGGGTCGCAGACCCAGGTAGTTTTGGAGTGCAGTCGAAGCGTAGCCGGATGGGGCGAGATCGGGGTCACAGACCCAGGTAGTTTTGGAGCACAGTCGGAGCGTAGCCAGATGGGGTGAGTTCGGGGTCGCAGACCTAGGTGTTTGGAGTGCAATCGGAGCATAGCCGGATGGGGCAAGTTCGGGGTCACAGACCCAGGCGTTTTGTGTCTTGAGCCCTCGAGCCATGTTGGGCCTTAGTAGGGGTCG